>NW_019396953.1:95553-222522 GCF_000591075.1 Eurytemora carolleeae | reverse complement strand
AAGTATCAAGATCAGATAAACAATCAAACCCAACCTATATCAAATTAATAACATTCGTATCCATCCTTTTCAACATTCGTATCAAGCCTGTCATGACATTCGAATCCAAGTACCAAGATCAGATAAACAATCAAACCCAACATTCGTATCAAAAATATCAAATTTATAACATTCGTATTCATCCTTAACATTACTATAGAAGCAAGCTGTCAGAGCAAGCTGTCGTAGAGAGAGAGAATTAAGAAAATATTATCCGGTATTCGCGCATTCTTAGGAGTTTTATCTATCCCCCCCTCCTGCTCCCTTCACCCGACGCCTCTTTGTTATAGAAGTCAAGTTAACAAAATTGTCGTCTTCCTAAATTTAAATATGTCGTCTTCCTTACCCTCGTCCATATCAATAATCATGTAGAAGACCGCGGGTACCGTCCATTCGTAATGATTGCGAACTAAAAACACGTATAACAATTTAGTTTATAGATATTAGAATCTTAAATAAGTTCAAAATTATCAAAAGCTACAAGAGACTAACAGTTATTATAGATCTAATAAAAACGGAATTAATATGAATATAAGGAATATAAGCTATATGTCGCACATACAGGCGCGTACACAGGAATTAAGGCAGGGGGGGGGGCAAGCTTTCACGCGAAGGACTACATATTATAATGTATCTATCTGTATATGTATTACCCTCTGAAGTCCTGAGTAGTTTCCTGAGACTATTTTTGTGAAGAAACAATCTCAAGAACTGACGAGGGTCAACCCAGACCGAAGTTTATTTTCAATAAATGTGGAACTAACATCTACTTTTTTACTCTAACAGAGGTTTGGTCCATCACCATCACCGAATTTTAAAACTATTCCCCTTTATAGTCCACTGTTGTCCCAATGGACTACATATTACGATGTATCCATTTGCATAGTTCTGTATTGCCCTCTGAAGTCCTAAGTAAGATAAGATAAGATAAGATAAAGTTTATTGCTAAAATGAGACTACTCCCCTTTGTAGTCCTCTGTATTCCCGATTCAAGGACTATATATATTAAATGTATCCCTCTGTATAGTTCTCTCAATTCCTGAGACTACTTACCTTTGTAGTCCACGGACTATATATTTAAATGTATCCTTCAGTATTTTCGGGAAAACATGCCAAACGCTTGCATAATGCATATAGCTATAGTTGTTTATCAAGTATGCAGGGGGGGGGGGGGTGGAGATTTTAGATGAAAGGGAAATACTACGGTAAAATTTGAAAATAAATGGCGTAAAGCACCAAGAAAATTTTCAACTATTCTTTTTAAGGGGGAAAACACCCCTTTTGTTGATGGGGGCAGGTTTTTTTTATTACCCAGAACACCTGATTTTTACCCTTGCTCATAAATCCCAGGGGGGGCACGAGGACTACTGCCACCCCCCCCCCTGTGTATGCGTCTGTGCATTATGCATATAGCTATCTATAGTTGTTTATCACCCTTTTGCTGATGAGGGCAAGCTCTTTTTTTACCAAGAACACCTGATTTTTACCTTTGCTCATAAATCCCAGGGGGGGGGGGCAGGAGGACTACTGCCCCCCCCCCCTGTGTACGCTACTGCGCACATATTATATAAGTGATCTATTCCTCAGAAATTAAATCTAGATGCACATTGGTAATTTATTTTAGTTGACATATTCTTTGTTCCAACGTGCCCGCGGCTTTCCTAAAGCAATCCGTGGATTTATACAGCAAAGGCAAGAAAAATCTAGTTTTGATGAATTAAGCCAAAACTGATTTATGCTAGAGTAAAAACTGTTAGCTGTGCATGTGAAACCTATTTGTAGTTATTACCATGCAAAACAGAATCTATCCTAGATTAAAGTTTATTAATTTCATCCGAAAGACGACATTCAGAATGATCGTATTTATTACCTGTTGGAGGGTAGTTTGTTTTCTCCCCGTTGTGAATACTCTCTTTGCTACCAATATCCCAACCCCAGGAACTACCATTGTCCCCTGCAATATGAATAAGGGAAATCATATTTTTCTCAAAAATTTGCTGTGCTAACAGTTATATCTCAAGTTCCAAGCAACAGATTGAAAAGAAAAAGATGTTTCTAGAATACTCAAATCAGTCAAGAAATTCATTTTTATACTTCTTTGATGTAATTTGAGTACTGAAGACGTTAAAATGGCGTAAAGTATTTTCAATAAAATTTTGAAATTTAGCAGATTTTGAAACGCAACTCTGGTAGTTTTATAGCAAGAAAATATGTTTCTGAACTAATATTTTGATTTACACTAGACTGGTTTGTAATTCTTAAATGTAAAGTGCAAGTTGGTGGGGGTACTAGGGAGCAAAAATATATTTCCGTTTTGATGGAAAAAACTTCTAGACCTTTGGTTATCTAAAAAAATAATTAGCATATATTTCAGTACAAAATCTTGTTAATTTGGTTGTAAAATAATTATTCTTCTAACTTCTATTTCATTGCTTGGTTTATATCGTTTAAATAAAAAGATTCTTATTATACAAATTGGTTAAAACATCAAATAGAGCATGAAATTAACACTTAACCTATTATTACTTCTGCAATAAAAAAATATTATTTTGAAAATTTGAAAAATATGAAAATCATTGAAAATTCAAAATTATTAAATATCTCTCAACAACTGGCTCTGGCTCGGCGCTTCTAAGAGTACTCTGACATACAGGTTGACATGATATCCCAACCCCCTGACTTACCAACCCTTATCATTAAATTACCTATGAGGGACTTGTACCCATGAACATGGATTGGGGCGGTTCTGGTGGCCACACCCACTGCAGCATGTGTACCGCGCATCCTGCAGGAGAGGAAACAAAACAATTTAGTAATTTCAAGTTTTTTTTTCAAAATATTCAGGGACTGACATGTAATGATAGCGAGAAGTAGATGAACTATATAGAATAAGTTGAGCCACTTGCTTGTAAGCCGTTTTTGATTTCAGAGAGGTGGTTTAACTTAGTCGCGTGGTTCAACATTCAACATTCTACCTATTTACTAAAATTTTAAATAAAGTTGCTTTAGCTGTTTCAACCATGCCAAAAAAAAGATTTTAAATTATTCACTAAATTAATAATCAACATGTTTTTCCTTCCTTATTGGCCAACTGATCTCATAAATTGTGGTGCCTCTAAACTCAAGATAAAATAATAACAATCATCTATAAATCTTGCGTGTGATCTCAACTGTAAAGCTTTCACAAAAAAATGGCATTTCTAACAATCGAAAATGTGTTGTATCTATTGTAAAATGATTTTCTTAAGGAAGGGAAGTGAGTCGGGGGTAATTTAAATCTCCAGGGTAAAATATTATTTTCCAGTTTATTTTTTTTCTTGACAGAATATTTTCAATGAAAACATATTTTTGAAGAATTTATCGACCCCTGTATCTGTACATTAAAGAATTCTACTTAACCCTTAATCCGGAATAAAGTATGGAAAAAGATTAAGAGACGAGATTTAGGTAAGATTATCTAATTTTAAATCAATATTTGAAGTTTCTGTTCAAGGGAAGGCCAACGTATTTTCAAATTCACAACGGCACTCAGTCAGCTGAACATCTTAATATGAGCAGCAATGAGGAAAATATCGTTGTTTACTATCTTAATATATTCGTATAGAAAAAACAAGAATAGCTTACGCTTTTTTGTCTCAATTGAAAGTTCAAAGGGTAATCCACTATGCCTTGAGCAAAGAATCGGTTGAAATTACGCCTGCAGTCCTTTAAAATACACAAATTATTTATTATCTGCCCCTAGCAACTCCAGTTTTGCCTCGAATACCATCAGTAGATTGTGTTACGGGCTGCCGTCTAATTAATTATTATCATTCAAAATAAATTTAATAATTAATTAGGGTATCTGCCTTAAACGACACACTAACTTATTTATCATAAAAAAGCAAGTTTACGATTGAAGGAAACCAAGAATGTAAGAACAGAGATTAAATAAGTACAAAAACAGTCGTCTGGCAGCTTTTAGCATTTAAGGGTAGAATGTCCATAGAAAGTTCATTTTGCAGCGTCACAATGCATTGACTAAGTTCTTTGGTTTAAATACATTCCAGTACACTGGTCGGCGTTATTATAAATACAAAGAAGACGACATTTCTATTCGAGTTTGGATTTCCAACAAACTTTTTTTCCAATTCCAAGTTTAGAAGTAAAAAAAGAGAAGCTGTTAATTTACAGTTTTTCTTAGTTTCCATGTTTATGTATTCATGCTGCTTAAAAGCTTGGTAGAAATAAAATTATAAAAGTTATAATATCGTTTTTCTTTTTCTTTTTATTCGGCTGACTTCTGTTCTGTGCTTGCAAAAAATATTTTTGAAAATCTGAAGGGAAAGTTTTGAAAAATGATTAACTTTCCTGACAGTCAAATGTTCGTTTGTTTTCATGGTTAAATTCTGGGATTTATCCAGAGGGTTCCAGCCGTTGCTTGTCTGAACCTAGAATATCAGATCAATATAAATAAAGTCTAAAATTGAAACAAGAGAGAAATCTAACAATTTAAGCTTTTTTTTTGAGAATTAACAAATTTATTTTCATAACATTTTCCCCTACCCACCACACCCTGCCCGCCTAGTGAATATTTTCCCCGCCCACCACACCCTGCCCGCCTAGTCAATATTTTTTTCCTTCACAAATTAAAATTTTCAGACGTTTGACAGAAAAAATAAGCTATCAAATCCAAAACTGAAAATTTTATTAAAATTTTACTTTTCCTCGCCTAATCAAAATAATTCCTCTCCCGAACTAGAGATATCAAATTTTGCCAGTATTAGTTTACCAAAAATTTTCTTAAAGGGACTGTAAAGAAAAATGAAAGGGGGTATAGGCTGAAAGCTAATCACTTTAGCTCTTGATCGCGACCCATGAAAGTTTTATCTGATGTTCCTGTCTCGAGAAATTGATATAAAAACTGTGTTAAAATTATGCGAAAGTTGATACATAATTATATACAAAATTTAAAAAATCTTAAACTTAAATCACGTGACCAGAACTATCACCAATGGCAGAGCACCTGTCTCCTCCTGTATCACGTGACCACTTTACTGCACTGCCATTGGTAGAATTTCTGGTCAAGCAATACGGATGTATAAATAATATTATGAATTAAATCTATAAAAAATAGAAATAACAAATAAAAAAATGAGTCACGGAAGTTCGTAGTAAGATTTTGACTCCACTGGAGACCACCGGAGGGAATTCTTTTTCACTGGAGGGGGTTGAAAAAATGCTTTTTACAATTCAAAACTTTACGCAGGGTGATTTACATTTCCCTGGAGGGGTTCAGATGTCCTTCCTGGGGGTTTATAATTCCACTGGAGGGATTCAGTTATCCTTCCAAGTAGTTTATAATTCCACTGGAGGGATTCAGTTATCCTTCCTAGCTTTCAGCCTATACCCCCTTTCATTTTTCCTTTACAGTCCCTTTAAGAACTGTTTTCATGGACTAAGAAAAGCAGAGTGGATATAGCAAATAGTCTCTTATTTTCTCTGATAAATGTAAACCCCAGGTCCATGTCAATTTAATTATTATCCACAAACCAACTCCTAATCTAATAGGAAACTTTATTTTGATCAATTTCGTACTGAAAGGGTTACTTCAGTTTTAACTTTATCTTGAATTTAAAAGTTTCCAAATATAACTCAAAGCATATAAGTCATAGCCTTTTTATGTTTCACAGGAGTTCCCACTGCCTCGTCAAATATAGCTCTTAATTGAGATTTTTAAACATAGAAAATTTTAATAATTGAATGAAAATCAAACAAGGCTTTTACGGACTTCCTTCAGGGGCGGATACAGGATTTAAGTGAGGGGGGGGGGCAAGATTTTAGGAATAAAAAATGACTAATTAGGAAGAAACAATCGTGAAAATTTTTTTGACTTAAAAGTCTCAAAAAGAGTAAAAATTAATGACTTAAGACTAAAAAACTAGATTTTTAAATTTTAGGAACAAAATTAAAGGATTAGAACAGGAATTTAGGAACAATTAAAAGATTGTTCAGGAATTAGGAACAAAAATAAAGGATTAGGACAGGAATTTAAGAATAATTAAAAGATTGTTCAGGAATTAGGAACAGAATTAAAGGATTCGGACAGGGATTTAGGAACAACAAAAAGATTGTTCAGGAATTAGGAACAAAAATAAAGGATTAGGACAGGGATTTAGGAACAATAAACAGATTGTTCAGGAATTAGGAACAAAAATATAGGATTAGGACAGGGATTTAAGGTGGGTCAGACACAGGAACAGGAACAATAATAGGAACATTAGCAATTTAAGAACAAAAAGAAATTACTAGTTATACTTAAATGCATGAAAATTAGGAACAATATTACAATTTTGATAAATGAGTATTGATTAAGGAACATTACTAGATATGAACAATATTATAACTTAACTTACAAATTTATAATTCTAAATTTATCGTTAACAATAACATTTATCAAATTGGGAACATTTTTTGCCTCGAAATCTCAGGGGGGGCGAATGTCCCCCCGACCCCCCTTGTATCCGCCCCTGACTTCCTTAATTTATGAACGGAAACATGATGGCTAACATGCCACGGTGGACTAAGCCAGTGGGGACAGTCAAATAGGCCTAGGATTAGGTACTGTAAAAAGTCTGAACGCGCCATGGGGGTTGTCATAGTTAGCCCTCCGACGCGACATGGACGGGACTATGCCAAGAAAATTGACCCCTGTCGTATGTTAGTCTGGTTAGGGCGACGTACAAAACAGAATATGGTCACAGGATCGGGTCAGTAAACGATGTTATCTGGCAGGCCGGTACAAATTGAACAGGTCCTGTTTGAATTCAAATTTACTACGGCCCAGAGTGATGCATGAAATACAGGATATATTTTGTTTCAGTTTTTGCATTAATGCATAAAGTTAGATTATGCAAAACAGATGTTTTTTTCATGTTAAGGGGACGCATAGAAAAAAAAACAATAAATGTATTACAAATTTTTGCACCTGAGGCACTACCGGTGGTTCATTAAGAATGTTTCGATATTTTTCAGGAAGCTCTTCACCGATTTTAACATCTTAAATATATTAATTAACCTATTTCTTAACCTCATTCTCAATTAAGAAGAGAGACTTGCATTGAAAAGTAGAGATTAAAAATTAATAAATTATCTCATTATGTTAAAACCAAAAAATGTAAGAAGGGGGATTAAACAAAGATTAATTCTGATTTTTATCAATAGATATCCCCGAAAAAAGGTCCCCCCCCCCCTAGTTTATCATTAAAAATAAACATTCCCTCTCACTATAAAAAATTAGCCCCCTCGCCCCTCCCTTAAAATATCGATGTCGTTATAACATATAATATTTGATTTGAAGTCTTATGAATCATGATCAAAATAAAATTGAAAATTAAAGTCTTAAAAAGAAAAAAATAGATCTTTCTCTAAACCGTAAAAAAAATTTTAAGTTAATCAAACGAAATTTGTTTATAAAATCAAATCCTTTCCAGGTCCTGTTTTTTTCAGTCGGGCTCTGTACTTCTTTTATTAATAAATTTTTTTATTTCAGATTGAATTTTACACACCTTCGATCTCGGGAGTGCTTCTTGATTGTTTAGCTTTAACTAAAAAACATTAAATTCAGATAATCATTCATTTTTTCTTTGAACATGTAAACAATAGTCATCAAAACTCCACCACCCACCCATATTTTCTGCCTTCCTCTTTAAAAATAAAACTGAAAAGAAATTTAAAATTTAAGAGTCTCAAAGGATTCATATAAAATGTTTAACAATTAGAACCAATTATTATCAATAGAATAAACTCGACAATTAGAATCAATCTTAGACAATTAGAATCAATCTTAGACAATTATAATCAATCTTAGACAATTATAATCAATCTTAGACAATTAGAATCAATCTTAGACAATTAGATTCAATCTTGGACAATTATAATCAATATTAGACAATTAGATTCAATCTTTGACAATTAGAATCAATATTAGACAACTAGAATCAATCTTAGACAATTAGATTCAATCTTAGACAATTAGAATCAATATTAGACAATTAGAATCAATAATAGACAATTATAATCAATATTAAACAATTAGATTCAATCTTAGACAATTATAACCAATCTTAGACAATTATAATCAATTTTAGACAATTAGTATCCACCACCCACCCATATTTTCTGCCTTCCTCTTTAAAAATAAAACTGAAAAGAAATTTAAAATTTAAGAGTCTCAAAGGATTCATATAAAATGTTTAACAATTAGAACCAATTATTATCAATAGAATAAACTCGACAATTAGAATCAATCTTAGACAATTAGAATCAATCTTAGACAATTAGAATCAATATTAGACAATTATAATCAATCTTAGACAATTAGTATTAATCTTAGACAATTAGTACCTACATTTTAAATTTGGAATCAATATTAGACAATTAGAATCAATATTTGACAACTAGAATCAATATTAGACAATTAGAATCAATAGTATACAATTAGAATCAATCTTAGACAATTAGAATCAATCTTAGACAATTAGAATCAATCTTAGACAACTAGAATCAATAATAGACAATTAGAATCAATCTTACACAATTAGAATCAATCTTAGACAATTAATATCTAAATTTTAAATTTAGAATCAATATTAGACAATTAGAATCAATATTACACAATTAGAATAAATATTACACAATTAGAATCAATATTAGACAATTAAAACAATATTTTATTTCATATTTTAATATTAGACAAATATCAATTTTAGACAATTTAAATCAATATTGGACAAGTAAACTCAAGACTGGAATAAGATTGAAGATACCTGATTTTTTCTTCCTTTTCTTGATGATCTTAGTGGATTCTTTAATAATAAGTCGTCCTTTAAACCTTTTCCTCTCTTGAAGACGTCCATTCACATCTATTCCCTCGTAGATTATTATCTAAACAACATAATTGTGATTTTAACATCACTAAACCCACCCCCACCCCCTCCCCTTTTCTCAGGATGTCTTTATCTTCGATTCAGTGATTTTTTTTCCCACAAAGATAAATGTTTCCCCAAAAAAAGATTTTTTATCTTTTTTAACATAATTGTGAATAAAAATATTCACTTTTTTCACTTTTTAGAAAATGTTTATCTCCTTTAACTATAAGGATGAAGAAACCAAGGTCATGTTTGAAAAAATATATTTATTTATCTTCATATTTTTGGTTTACTCGGTGATTATGGAATTCAAGGGAAAAAAGAAATTAGAAAATAAAAATCGCAGATAAATCCTTAGATGAGAATATTAATATTAGCGGTTCTTCAATAGATAATGGAAAACGCAAACTATTTAAACTTCAGATTGAAAATATTTCTATAGTAGTCCCTTGAAAATATTTCTATAGTAGTCCCTTGAAAATATTTCTATAGTAGTCCCTTGAAAATATATTCTATAGTAGTCCCTTGAAAATATTTCTATAGTAGTCCCTTAAAAATAATGTGGGTTCGTGTTGAAAGTTTTTTTTCACATATTTATATTCAGCCTACATAGTACATACTTTCATTCCAAGGATTTTATTTCAGAAATAGAATACCCATAGTTTTACGATTCATTGTAAAACTTCCATTAAAGTTTGAGCATTTCGAGAACTTAAAACTTTTGCAAAAATTTTGTTTTCATATTTTGATAAAACATATAACATATTTATTCTCTTTCATTTCAAAAAAATTAAAAAATTATCTGCTGATGATCCGTTATAGATTTTTCTTTCCTAATTTAATTTTGAAAAACAGGATTAATATATTTTCTGATACTTTCACCGTTGCAAAAATAGATTATTCAGTTTTAATCCATTTTTATAACAAGATACCTTACGACAAAAATTTTGGTTTCTAATTTCTTCTAATGGTAATTTATAACATATTGTTATAATATTGTGATAATTCTACTTTATAGAAATAAAAGGTTACGTTCTGTAAAAAATGAAATTGGTGCATATTCATTTCATGAATATCTCTTCGTATTTTACAAGTTTCCGTTAAACCCCAACAATGTTTTCGCTCTAATTGATGTGGAAAAGTTTCTTATCAAGCAGCTTTATCTATATTTTAATTTTATTTTACAGATGATCCAGATACTAAGGGGGGGGGGTATCTGTAACGAATTTTAGAACTCGGCTAAAACTGAAAACTGAAATCCTTGAAAATTGCAGTGAACACTCCCTTTAATAACGAACTAACTAAAAAATAAAAAAGAAAAAATAACTATTTTATACCTCATTAGGTCTAAGATGTCCCTGACAGCCTACTGGGCATACTCGGCTGCATCTGTCACAAACTCTCATTAATATTATATTTTTGCATTTGATGAAAAAGTTTTTTTTTATTTTTAATAATTTCTCAAGAAAATGTTCTCAATTCATAACTTTAAAGGGACTGTAAACCTTATTCTAAGTGACCCTCAAACTAATTGGGGTTTTACTCTTTAAGAGTGAATGTTAAAAATAATAATTATCTCATTAAAATGCGTTGTAAAATATGTAGATACGAATTTATATAAAAAGGGCGAATTCTAAAAAAGGATTTAAAAATAAAAATTTGATACACATAAACGTAATTTAAAGACTGCTCATTTGCATGTTCAATTCACAACAGGACAATTAAAAAGTTTTAACAATAAATAATAATGCATAAAGAATGCATATTGCATATATTGTTCATCATTTTCTCATTATAATAAGTTTCATTTTTCAAGTGGGGTTTCTCTATACACAATCTTGTGGAGTTCTTCTAAAATGCAGGATGTTGTCAAAATGTAAAACTTTTCAAGCTAGAAATACGACGATATCTTCCACATTATTCATCAGATAGAGGATTTAAAGGTATTTTTGTAAGTTGGAGATGCCCTCTTTAAATGGAAGCTAACTTAAAATTACAACAAAGGTCCCTAAAAAATCTTTATAATGTTTTAAATGATAAAAATTATATAAAACCACCTGTGTGATTCATCTGAGAAATCTGAAGCTGTTCCTGTGTGATCCAATCCATTTAAAATATCTCTAATATCCATATCCGGTAAATCTTCTTCATCATACACCTGGATACAAGATAGTATAATCCCTTTATCTAGTATATCCATATCCAGTATATCCTCTTCATCATACACCTGGATACAAGATAGTATATAATCCCTTTATCTTATATATCCATATCCAGTATATCCTATTCAACATACACCTGGATACAAGATAGTATATAATCCCTTTATCTTGTATATCCATATCCGGTATATCCTCTTCATCATACACCTAGAAACAAGATTGTATACAATTCCTTTATCTCCTACTGTGAGAACCATGAAACTATGGAATAGGAAGACGACATTATAGTAATAATAGTTTGAAGTATATGTAAGGTCTAGGACATTGGAATGCTATGCATAATTAATTATATTTTACCTGTAACTGTATTTCCTCTTTTCCTTCGACATAGTTTTGAAAGTCGTCTTTGCCCGCCTCTCCAAGATGGATGTACGTTACTATATTTGGTTTGGTATTCTCGGTGTGCAAACGAAGCGGCATTTTAAACCAACCGTCTCCTAAGAAATTATCAGAAAAATAGAATTTGTCAAAACTTTATTTCTTTGGAGATAAAACACATGAAAAGAATTCTGCAATTTAGTTTTCGTCAAATGTTTTTGTTCATCAATAAAAATAAGAAGCATTTTCAAGTAAAATTGAACTTTTGTATCAACAAACTTAGCTTTAAACTATTGTCTTCTGAGTCGTCAATTTTTCACGTACTCTTAAATTTATTTATAGATAAGAAAAGGACATAGGTGCAGTCTTTTCGACGTTCCTATAAGATTTTGGAAAATGAGTGTTAACCCTATAAATGCATCTATGCATAGTCTGGGGGGGGGGCGTTTGGCGCCCCCCCCCCTTGAAATAGGTATAGGGTTGAAATGCATGTTCATAGCCCTAGTTTTCATTACACCGATAACTCAAATGATTTGAGAGCTATGGAGGGTGGAAAAAAATGCCTAAAAAATGGTCAATATTTTGGTTTTAATCAAATGTGACACATGTTTCTACATAAATTTTTCAATGCCTTTTCAAAAATATAGTTTTTAGAAATGTAGCTTTAGTCACAAAAAAAGTATGGGCTATTTTAGGTTTTTTTTTTCACAGACCGGACTTTTTTTTCGCCCTTTACCCCACCCTATAAATTATAAAAAATATATTTAAACAAAAAATCCTTTAAATTACTTTTCATTAATAGTCACAAAATTTCACGGTGTCAAACTCAAAAATGAGAGTGCTAGGATAAAAAAAACTACGGGGGGGGCGCCAAACGCCCACCCCCAGCTTGTTTAGGGTTAAATAACATTGTAAGAAAGAAATTAGATTGTAAACAGCTAGCTTATTTCTCTGGAGTGAAAAGTTGTGGAAAATTTCTGCTACAAAGATTTGGTAAACAATCTTTTTAGAACAATTGATAGGAAGTAAATTGCTCGATTCAATCGTTTCAGGCAAACTTTAAACCATTTATTAATTTGTTAACATTTTAACATCTTTGAATAAATGAAATAAAAGAATAAATCAATGACTATGAAAAGACTAAGAAGATTCAGGTGCAGAATTTAGTTTTTTTAAATGAATATATGCTATTATTTTATTTTTTTAGTTCACTCAGATATGTCAAAAGGGATTGAAAAAAAAAACTGAAAATATATGATTAATCAGGCGTTACACACTGACTTTAACTTGCCCCCCCCCCCTCTCTTAATCTTATGAAGTTTAAACAATATGTAAACTGAGAAATCTAACCCAGCACGAGGACTCAGCGGTCAACTTATTCAAATAAAATGACGCATTTATGAATATGTAATAATGTAATTCAAGGGTGCAAATTTTCAAGAATTTGAGTCGGGGAGTGGGGGAGGGATGATATGAAAAATGTAAACACGATTCGTTTGCAAGCTTCAACCTTTTTTTTAGATAATTGTTCTCCTCCAAAAACATATAATTTTTTTACTAAAAAGTTATTAGCAAAATTTGAAATGAAAACTCTTTAGTTCTGTATCATCTTTTAACATATAGTTCAAGTAGTAATCTCCGAGTAGGTCTACTTCTATAGGTCGTCTTCAATGTTCAAGTTTTAACTTTACCTTTTTTATTTTCCAAATTTTTTTGAGCAATAGAAATTACGAAGTTTACTATCTTAAGAATTGTATTGTATCGTTCTAAAAAAATGTCAAAGTTGAATTATGCATTTAAATTGCTACCACTTACCACACACTAAAATATCACCTAAATTCGTTAAAAAGTTTTAACATTATGTCAATTTTCGTAAAATAATTTAAAGATCATTATTATTTTTTATATTACTGTTTCTCTCACTCGCCTCATTTTACGTAAAATTTGAATTTTAACACACGTTATTAGTATTATCAATTGTAAGCACTTGGGGAGTTCTTAAATGATACTAGCATATGGAGGAAAATGTTTAAAATTTAGAATTTCTTGTTTTCTGTTTTTGCAATTAATTATAAAATTACCCCCAAAAATGAGATGTGACCCCTCAGAATTCCAAATTGAATTATCCACTTGTAATATTTTTACCTTGGTCTCTGGGTTTAGTAACACCACGTAGGCTGGGTCCATTCCGAGATCTGTAAAAATAAATCTTTTAAATTTCTCTACTTTATATATACCAAAAATTGTCGTTTTTGATCTAGTTACATCTTATATAAAAGCATAGCGTCGAAATATGTAACCATGGGATATGTGACTTTTATCTCAGATTATCTTTTTATATTTTGGACGGTTTAGAATATAAAAATAACCAGGCTGAAGGAGGAATAAGCGCTCTGCACAGAACAGTATGGACAATTCCAGGGCAATTAAAGTCTCTAATTGAATCGGCAACTCTGAGTACTCCTTTAAACTTCCAATGGTACTTTAATGTTGTATGGCTATATACATAGAATAAAACCTCTGCCGAGTGCCGATGTATTGCATGGGGATTGGGGACACCTTTCTTGCATGGAATCACCTCCCCTAAAATTTTTAACCATTTCACCACAAGTTATACATAAAAAGCATGAATGACCAGGCGCGCAAATAGGGGGGGGGGCAAGGGGGGCAAGGCCCCTTCATAGCCTGATTAAGGGAGGCATGCCCCCCCTGTAGGGGGTGGGGGGCAAGAAGTCATGAATCTTGACCCTGAGCAAATTTAAGGGCTCTGATCGTAAAATAAAAAATAAGATGATTGAACGTTAGTTCATTCAGCTTATAATTTAATCAGAGGAATGTTTCAAAAGCAATCTGAAAAGAAGGGATCAATAACAATGGTCTCCTGGAAAATTCAGAATAGCTTGATCAAAATTTTAGGAATAGCAATATAACAATTTAAAGTTTAAGCAAATTTTGTCTTTTGTGGGGGGAGGGGAAGGGGGCTGAAAACATTAACTACTTAATGATAAAGTAAATTATTAATTGAATAAAGGTGAAGACTTTGTCCTAAAATCTATTCTGAATCTGAATGAGGTTAAATCTATTCTGAATGAGGTTAAATCTATTCTTAACAAAATGTCTAGTTGCGCGCCTGAGCATGACCCTTATGATCTTATCCCATCTTCCAAGTCGACCAACACAATTAAAGACGCATTTAATTTTTTTATATATATTTTAAACTAAACAACTCACCCCGTTCCCTGAACTTCTTTAACTTTCACCATTTTCGCCTAAAAATTAAAAATCTAAAACAAATTGTCAAATATATTATTTAAAAATAATATCGGTCTGCAGTCTGCACAACAGTTATCAAATTAGAAACCATTAACTTTGATTTTAATTAATTTTATTTAGATGAAGAAATCCCGACATTTATATTTTAACTTAATTGTTGACTAAAAATTGTTGACCAACTTTTTATAATAATCACTAATCAGTAAACAATATATACTCACTGACACTGCCTATTGTGTACTGTGTACACTGTACATTTGTACTAAATGTTTCCGTAAACAGTGAACAAATGTACACTGTACAGTCAGGGAAAAAAAATAAAGGGAAGGGAAATGACGCTGGTCTGGCATGAGGAAGTCAGTCACACTGCTTTGCAGACGAGTTCTTTATCGCACACGCACATTCTTTTGGTACAAACACAACAACATAACTACAATCAAGGAAGTTGCAGAACAATGTCGTCAATTATAATTAAGCTTGAATAACGAGTAGTGTATTGTAAACTTTAATCAAATTATATCCTTTGCATGAAAATTTGGCTCATAGTGTTGACTTATAATTATATAAAATAATATATTACGTGTATATTAAACTTATTTTCAAGTCATTACAATTAACAATAAACAATTGCACTCTCCTAGACTACAAATACCGAGATTCTTATGTACTGTATATACCTACTGTACTGTCAGGCCCGTAGCCAGGATATTTCCAGGGGGGGGGGTGTAAAAAGGCCCGCCGCAGGTGAGCATTTTTTTTAATCAATGCTTGGTTTTTATTTGAGTCTTTAAGGGTTACATGTTAGTGTCTGAAACTTTTTAAATTTACGTATACAATATACATAACAAAATAATTGTGAATGTTACTTTAGCTTCAGGAAAAAAATCATTATTTAAAATTGCAATGCTTCTTGTCCCTCGGCCTTATCATGATAATATTAAGATGAATAAAAAATAATACTAATTTCTAATATTTTGTTTAAAAGAGTTTATTTATTGACATTGAGACATGCAGACATTCTTAGTGAATTTTTGAGTACTCAAAAAGAACTCTTCTACTTGGACTTAAAATAGATTATAATTTGGTTTGGGAAGGGAATCAATTCTTACTGGGGCCAAGGATGTAAGGCAAGGAAAGTCATTTCAGAAGTGTACACATCTTTAGTACTGCAGTGTACTGTCTCTGGGCGCTAATGTAAACACAAGACGGATGTCGAAGCCTGACATGGGATCCATCATTCACATAAAAAATCAATGAAATATTCTGTTCATAGGAAACTATTATGTGAATTATCAAAATTATCAAAATTTAATGCTTTTAACCTCCTCGGATACTAAACGAACACTGATGTTTACAAATTCCGCCCAGAGAGAACTGGTTTCAATATGTACACAGAGTATATACACAACCGCACTTGACTTTCCTTGCCTTACATTCTTGACTGGGGCTATATAATTGTTAACTAGTTATTAGAAAATTATTACAAACAATTTCTTTGTCATTGCACCCCCCTTTCAGAACAAAGGGGGTGCACCTGCCTACCTGCACCCCCCTGGCTACGGGCCTACCTACAGTACACGCTTTCGGTTCGTTATCACTTACACACAAACATGCATTACGTTTCCGCCCCCTGTGTACACAGTGTAAACATTAAACATTGTAAGTTTGTCGCACGCTAAATTCGATTCAGGGGGGGTTAAAAAGGGAAAACTATTTTTTCCGATGATTCCCCCCCCCCCCTCTCCCCCTGGAACGTAAATAAGGATAGTTATTTGTCCCCTGGAACAATTGGATTTATACAGGAATAAATCTAGGAGGGGGCAAAATTTTAACTGTAAATATTCAAAATTGACTTCTTGGATATCAGGCAGAAGTATGATACAGTCCAATTACCTTGCAAGTACTACTTTTTTTCTCCTTCAAACAAAACTAGCAGAAAAAAACATGTTTTTAAAAAATCGACATTTTATTATATTCTTATGTTAGTATTTAAACTGTAAAGATAGTAAAACTCATTTTTGAAAATGAAAAACTAAAAAACCTTAAACTTAAATTCTATGAGATGGAAAAAGAACGAAGGTCCAGAAAATTCTTATGATCTTCTATTTCAACTTTTAATTGTTTCTCTTTGAATACTCCAAAATAAAACATAAAAAAGTTATAGGGTTTTTCAAACTTTACAAAATCAAATTTTGGGAGACAAAATATTGGGCCTGCCCGGTTCAGTCGTTTTTACAATTATTGGATACAAACCAGGGAGTAAGGAATAGAAGGGAGATATAACTGACGCGGTTCGCCCTACCATATGATTATACATGCTTTGCAGACGGTACTTCATTTGTATAAGAAGTATTTGTCTGATGTACATTTACTGCGTATACAATAACCTATTCTGAACATTTCATATACAAATGGAGTACTTATTAACTTATATTATCACGTTTTAGATGAAAGCCAGGTTGTATAATACTGTCTTAAGATTGCGGCCCTCTCTCTGATCTTCTTCTTGCAGAAACATTTTTCCTGGTTTAAAAATATTTTCTCTTCTATCTTCGGTTCAAAGATACGCACTCAAAACATTAGCAAACGAACTTTTAAATAAAAAAAACTCAGTCTTTTACTTAGAATCCATGTTTATTGGTATACAAATAAATCAATAAATCCTTGGTTAAAAAAGAGTTAGCGCACATTTGTCTCCCTAGATTGGTGAGAATTCGTAATTATGCAAGTACTATACGTATTGTACAACTTACTCTGGTTCCCTACTAGTCAGTTTGGCACTTTCAATAACTAAAAAACTAAAATTGCAATTATATTTTTTTGTTTTAAGCTATTTCCGTCAAATATGCGTTTCTTAAATCTAACCTAGTTTTATTATGTTCATTTTTTACGATAATACAAAATTTTTATCTCACAGCTATTTTGACGTTATTCGATTTTTCAACGGACCATTTTTTGAAACACTCCATGTATTAGGATTAGAAATAACATATTCTATACTCGACTGCTTATAATCATTCAAGGAATGAAAAAAAATTATGTTTTAGTTTCACGTGAGAGCGAAGAAGTTTGTTTACATTGCAATGTATGGCCAAATCATCCAATATCTTACTCATTCTTTTCAACAACAAAAGCTTTGCCAAAGTGTGTAAAAAATAGATGCTGCAAAATCGACTCTTAAGTCTCATTACTTGTGCAGAACCCTATATCAGGAAAATAGGAGGATCCAATAAAATTAGAATTGGAAACAACTTTTAGTTATTTTATGGTGAAATCATTTTTTATTAAATTGCAGGAAACAAATTTTAAGCTTTAAAAACATCTTATAATGAAGGTCATCACAGAAAAATAAAGTTACGTTATACATAATTATACATAACTTGATCAAGTTTGCAGTTGTAAAAATAATATTCAATGTCGGACTGGGAGCGATATATTCTTGAACTTACGACCCAGTTCCCTTTTTGTCATTCTTGAGTAATACCTGAATAAAAGTTATAATTAATTTTTTTTAAAACCTTTTACTTGTAAAATTAATGCGAAGACAAAAATGAATTGAGTTGTTGCCACAAACCCAGATGTTTTATCCCTAAATCTTATAAATTTCAAACTATGAATTTTGTGAGATCAAATGTAATCTAAGTTTGAAATATTAAACGTATAGAGCATCAGGTTGCAAAGCTAAAGGGATTATAAACTTAGTTTGTGTGAATATATGCAATACAGTGGTCGGCGATTATATGAAGACAACTTTCATATTTATGTTAGAAAAGATGGCCTTACAAATGACAAGGTTTAGCAATGAGAGGGTTTATAATTGAGAATGTTTGCAAATGAAAAGGTTTACAAAAGAAACATTTACCTATGAGAAGGTTTACAAAGGGAAATGATTACCTAGCAGCTGATGGAGTGGATCCAGGTTGTATTTGAATGGTCGCAACAAGCAGATCATCATCAACTTCATCATCAGAACCTTCTTGATTCTTTTCTTCAAGCTTGTCCTTGTTCATCCAACATTCTTCAGAGGGAACATCATCAGAGTTCACATTTATCCAATCCTCATCCTCATCCTCATCCTCCATGTTTCCTAAACATAGTTCACATTTATCCAATCATCATCCTCATCCTCCATGTTTCCTAAACATAGTTCACATTTATCCAATCATCATCCTCATCCTCTTCCTCTATGTTTCCTAAACATAGTTCACATTTATCCAATCATCATCCTCATCCTTCATGTTTCCTAAACATAGTTCACATTTATCCAATAGTCATCCTAATCCTCCATGTTTCCTAAACATGGTTCACATTTATCCAATCATCATCCTAATCCTCATCCTCTATGTTTCCTAAACATAGTTCACATTTATCCAATCATCATCCTAATCTTCCATGTTTCCTAAACATAGTTCACATTTATCCAATCATCATCCTAATTTTCCTAAACATAGTTCACATTTATCCAATCATCATCCTAATCCTCATCCTCCATGTTTCCTAAACATAGTTCACATTTATCCAATCATCATCCTAATCCTCATCATCCATGTTTCCTAAACATTGAACTAAAGTAAGTTTTCAGTTAAATGAACTGTAAGCGTATTTTAAAGTGACCCACTATGCAAAAATGACAAAGCCCGATTCACAACGGTACCCTTGCAAGAAAAAAAAGAGAAATTGTCACAATTCTAAATCCAACTAGAAAAAAATAACCATTAAAATCAATAAAAAATGCACTGATAAAAATAAACAATTGTTGTTGTTAGATGACAAGATTAGAAATTATTCTTTGAGATCTGTTCAGTCGCGAAAAAGGGATGATTCATTTTTGTCTTATTTACTAGAAATCAAAAAGTGTCCCTTGAATTTCAATCTTTTGGGACATCCTGTAGCAAAAGAGGCTGTTAGACTAGCTGTTAGACTAGCTGTTAGACTAGCTGTTAGACTAGCTGTTAGACTAGCTGATAGACTAGCTGTTAGACTAGCTGTTAGACTAGCTGTTAGACTAGCTGTTAGACTAGCTGTTAGACTAGCTGTTAGACTAGCTGAGTTTATGATTTATGTGTCAACATTTTTTTTATTGTTTTCTTGCACAGTTCCTGAACTTAAGAATTCCAGTAAACATTATTTAGAATAGATTTCTGAATCAACTTTAGGGTATAATACCAATATAAAACTTAGAAAGAAAATATTTTGATAGAATATATTTATTCTGAAAATGTGATAGAAGTAGTTTTCTTTTAACTTGTAGAAAACCTAGAAATACAATTTCAGCAGGAAATATTTCAATATATAAATATTTACCAAATTGTTTTGCGGTATTTTTATATTCAAGAATGGCCCCAATACCTAAAGAAGAATAGAGAAAACTATGCAGAGAGTCCCAATAAACATGGGAATTGCTTGACGTCTTAGTCATAACTAAGCGTCGTAATTTACACATTTTCAAAAGATATAAACTGTAGTTTCTACATTATTCTACAAGAATTAGATTAACAGTGAAGAGGGAGTCCGGAAAGAAATCATCATTATATAAGGACTTTCATCAGACACCCCCTTTACGGACTTTCATCAGACACCCCCTTTAAGGACTTTCATCAGACACCCCCTTTAAGCGGAGACCCCCAGATTTTCGTTAGAGACCCCCAAGCTTTAATTTTTCAATGGAACCCCCATTATTTTTATCGGAGACCCCCATCTTTAATTTGAGACCCTAGATTTTCATTGGAGACCCCCAGATTTTCATTAGAGACCCCCAGATTTTCATTGGAGACACCTAGATTTTCGTCAGAGACCCCAGACAGTAACAGAAGAACTACACTTGTTTACATTATGAAATCAAAACATAAACAAACAAATTGAGTCTATCAGCTGCGAAATACAGTCTACAGTTTACTGTTTCCTTGTTTCACAGTGGTCGGTGTTTATATCGATTCAATGAAGACGACTTTACTATTTAAGTTTTGATTTCTTATTCATGCTTCAAAAAACAGAATAAAATATCCTTTACAAAGACAATTTTTAATTTTCCACTCATTTCTCATGTTTATTGGTTAAAAGTAAAAGAAAGGATTAAAAAATATCATTGGTTCCTTTTTCTTGTTCATACTTGTACATATTTGATATGGAAAAATATCATTAAAGTTTTAACGAAAAACTCACATTTAGACTTTAACGCACAGTCGTGAAAATTTTACATTACCTGGCTTACTTCCTCTTTTTTCCCCATTGTTATTCTTTTCCTCAATTTTATCTAGAATAATTGAATAACTTAATTTGTTCTTTAAACAATAATATTGCCCCCTTTATCTTATTAGAAGGATATCTAGATTAGAGAAAATGGTTTAATTCTAAAATATAGATTATAGGACCGATGAGATTTTAGTCATTATGTCTCAGAATGATTGAAATAACATTGAAAACACATCTCTGTGGCAAAAACTTCCCAATTTCATTTGTGGAAAATATCTTTTCGTCTTTAAATCTGCAAAAAAAATGTTAAAGATGAATAAAAAGCATTTCGTCAGGATCATTAAATTCAACTAAATTTAAGTTCTTGATTTAAAAGAGCAATAGACATAATTTCATGAGTCATTTTTCTAAATTGAAGATTTAAGACTTTTACAACTCAATTACAATTAAGTAAGTTGTTAAGTCACTTTCCCTGAGAAACCACCAATGAAACTGGGAATTTTAAGATATAAAAACAAGGATATGTCAGTCATCTTTGATAATAATAGATTGATACTAAGGAATAAGCATTATAAAAAGTAAAAAAATCCTAAATCTTAAGAGTTTGTGCGCCAGCAAAAAGTTTAAACTTTTAATTGTATTTCTATTTGTTGTTATTTTACTGTAAACGATAAAATCGTGGAGCAATAAAAAGTCAGGTTAATATTATTTTACATGCAATGTATCAATAAAATATATTCAATATAACTTTGGTAAATTTTGTAATCAATCTTTTGGTATAACATGCTTTTTACGAATATCTGATAGGATGATAAATCTCCGCTAAAATGTACAAAATATATTGTTTTTAGACATTCGCCAAAAACAATTCACTGTAGTGTCCTGTCCTGTCCTGTCCTGTCCTGTCCTGTAAGAATCAATAATATTAAAAAAAGTTTTGTTTTTTTCACCAACCTTTTGTGATATCATCCAACTGTAACCGGACAATTGGGTCTTGTTGACCGGTAAATTTGACATCGGGTAGAGAAGATTGCAGAGTTTGTATTTTTTCTTCAAACTGTTTCTTACTTAGCATCTCCAGCCCTAACTGCTCGTCTTCAGGTTGAAGCTGTTCCTCCTCTCTGTTAAAGCTAAGATCTGCGAGCATCTTCAAGGGGTTTAAACGCTTCCAGGGTATTCTAGGTGTTATATTACCACCAGCTGGATTCACATCTAGATAATAGAATATACATTTATGAAAATCCCTTTAAGGAACTGAATTTACGATGGTACCCTTAAAACCTTAATCTGATTAATTATGTGAAAGATAAAGTCGTTTTGCTGGCTTCACAAGTGTGTCTGTTCTAATTTTATTTTTGTCACTTAAGTAGTGAAACCACAAATAAAACTAATCAGTTTTCAAAGACAAAAACATTTAATACATTACATGATCAAACAAAGCTTTTAAGGGTACCGTTATTAACTGACCCTGTCACTCTATTAATTGGAATTACGTTCATAGTCCCTTTAAAAGCTAGACTATGTTCTCCTTTCTGAAAATTGTGCGTTTTTTGCACTTCTTAAACGATATATCTTTAATGAACTAATTGATCTCAAGCTTTAAACCTTTTGGTTTAGGCATCGTTCCATTTGAATATCTCAACGTAAATACTAAAATTAAGCCTTTTAGCTAAATAAGACATTTTTACCAAATCAAATCCTTTTAAGAAGAATATTTTGAGTGTTTATAACAATACCGCAATGATAACCTATATTTGCACCACCTCCCTTACATCAACTGTAATCTGTTCCTTATTTGCCTCCTTATTTGACCCCGTCCAACCCTAAACTAAGCTTTCGGTGAGTTCTGTTGTGATCCACAGTTCTCTGACTGAAGAATTAGTGAGAAATGGTGGATAGTGACCCCCCCCCCTTCTTCTTAATATCTTCCAAATCTGATTTACCTGGTCTCAATTCAGAATCGATTTCTCTATTACCATCACTATGGTTTGGTGTAGAGGCGGACAAAGTTTCAAATCCTCTGCCCGACCCAAACTCATCCTCCGCCTCTTCTAGGTGCTGATGCTCTACTCCGCCTGACATCCGCCGTGCCAGGGAGCTCAGTATGCGTAAACCAGGCTAAAATTTAAAAAAAATCATCCTTCAATGATCAAAAACTTTTGATTTTGTGATTTTAACGATGCAGCAAACAATGGGTTACCTTTTGCCGAATTTGAATATCAAAATTGTCCGCCATTGTACTGAAAATAACTATCTGTAAAACTTTTCTTTAAATTTGATTTAAAAATGTTGTTTTGAAATTCAGCTGTAATATTGATAATGCTAACACTTGTTTGTTAGAGTACACATGTACAATTAATTTGTACAGAAGCCTGGTTCTAGAGAGCTAGATACCACTCTTTACAAATCCTGCTTGGTGGTATTAAGGGTAGATCATCTATCATTATACTGGTATCAATCATGATACCAGTATTAACACCACTCTTTGTAATACCGGTATCAAGCATGATACAGTGAAACCGTTAATAACGAATACATCGAAAGAATTCATCAAATGTCGTATTCTTCACTTTCTGATAATGGAATGTTGCAGATATTTAGTTTTTTAAATTAAATGATTATATGGAACTCCTTAAATTTGTTCCCGCATATTCATAGCTATTTATTTATTTTCGCAAATACTGAAATTTCCGTAATATAGTATAAAACTCATTAAAAAATTGTCAAGACGACATTTGATAAATTTTTCCGATGTATTCGTTATTAAGGGTTTCACTGTATACCAGTATTTAGACTTCTAAAGAACGGGTAAGGTAGATGATCTACGTATTCTACCCTCAATACCACCAAGCAGGATTTGTTAAGAGTTGTATTTAGCTCTCTAGAACCAGCCTGGAGTACCGTCTGCAAACCAAGGATTTAATGCAAGGAAAGTTATTTCAGAGGTGTGCGCATCTTTTTTACTGCAGTGTACTGTCACTGGGCGGTAATGTAAACACAAGACGGATGTCGAAGGCTGACATGGGATCCATCTTTCACATAAATAATCAATGAAATATTCTGGTCATAGGAAACTATTATGTGAATTATCAAAATTATCAAAATTCAATGCTTTTAACCTCCTCGGATACTTAACGAACACTAAGGCATCTATTCTTGTTTACAAATTCTGCCCAGATAGAACTGGTTTCAATATGTACGCAGAGTATACGCAACTGCAATTAACATTCCTTGCATTACATTCTTGCTGCAAAGCATGTATAATCAGGCTGCGTCATTTGTATCTCCCTTGTATTCCTTAATTAAGGAGAGGGGCATACAATTTGGTTTTTGATTGAACCATAATTTATTATAAAAAGCCAAAAGCCAAAATGTCACTGTCATTTCCTCATTTTTTGTACTTCATCCTTCAGACCTCTTGTCGATCGGAATTATTTCCTAGATTTTGAACGTGTATTTAGATGTCCGATTGTCTGTTAAACATATAGGATGTCTGTTGTCTATAAAAATACAGGGTTACCCAAAAAGGTTGAGACTTCAGAGACGACTGTACGGAATTTACACTGTCTGTTTTTCTTATATTCATGATTACCTGAAACTATAAACTTGTTTCTTTCTTTGCCCAATCAATAAAAAAGGCCAAAAAGACTATATTCAAGGCAGAAGACTTAATTAGAGTTCCATGTCGTCTATCCGTCTCATCTTTTGTTGGTAACCCTGTATATAAATGTCTGGTTCAAAGTTGACCCTATTTTTAAAAATTGATGAGACTGTATATAATCAGGCTGAATCTTTAACTTAGGGAAATGTCTGGTTGTCTATAAGTATTTATAAATGTCTGTTGTCTATACACATCTATAAATGTTGGTGTATATATACATATATATATGTCTGGTTGTCTATATATACATATATGTATGTCTGGTTGTCGTCTGCAAAGTTTGTCCAGAACCTCAGCGTAATTGATTAATTATCTAATTAAATATCAATCAGATTAATTACAATTGCAATCTTTATAAACAAAAATACAGAAATTTGTTCAATTGTACATATATCATCAAAACTAACATTACATTACATTTTTATGTTACAGCACCTTACTAGTGGGGTTTTACCATAGGTTAATTAACAATAACAGATAGGACACTAGATGTCGTCTTTTCAAGATTTAGAGTTTGTTAGAAGCCCAAAGGAGTTACGCGCATGCTGCGTTGAATGACAAGACAGAAAAAGAGCATGCGCGTAACTCCCTTGGGAGCCTGAGAGTTATTGAGAGCGAAAAAAACCCTAAATCTTAAATAGACGATATCTAGTTAATCACAGAGGCCCTTAACCATGGAGGGTCTGCAAGGGGACAGGTGCACCCCCCTTTCTCTTTAAAGGAGGGTGAAATGACGAATTTACACCCCCCCCCATTTTTTAGATAAGTTGTTTGGTAAAATCTTCTCTTGAAAAATTGAAATATTAGCATTCAAAGTTTTCTAAATTTTTTATAATCCTGAATACTGTATTGTGACTTGTGAGGGATGAAAGGCACTAATTCGTTCAACCACAAATTATTTCTTCCGACCACACCTTTTCTTCGTACGGCATTCCTGCAAACATTTAATCTCCGACAAACCGATGGCGAACATTTAAAGTCCAGAATTATTTACCCGATCGACATCTTCGCCATCGGTCGGTTTATTGGGATTGTTTTTTAAAGTACTTTAAATTATTATATTGGAATTTTAGGCCACGTCATGATGTTGAAAATGGTTTAAACTATTTTATCTTGAACATCTTTAGAAGGTACAGCTAGGCATAAAACAATTCATGCAAATCTTTGTTTTACAAACCCTCAAGCAAATCAAAACTAATTTTTATGTTCCCTACTAAAACATGTTAATTTTTTGTCGTAGATCCTAAAAGTCCCAGTGCACAATTACCTAAAAGTTGCAATTTAGGAGTAAAATAAGAAAACATCATTTCCGGACGAAATAAAGGTGTGGTCCGGACGAAAAATAGATGTGATGTGGTACACACATTTTACTTTCTTTGCTAAATTAGGCTTAAAGGGACAGACCGGCTATGTAAGGTTATAGCTTCACTGAGTATGCAGTTCAGCTACCTTACATAGCCGGTCGACGTTTAAAATCATGAATTTGGGTGGATACGTTTTCAGAATCGTTTTTTATTAAATAACGACGACGAAAAAAAAGTAAAATTATAGAATAAACTAATTAGGAACATATTTCTCAAAGGAAATTTGCCAATAAATCAATGCTAGAATCAGTTATTTCGTTTCATCATTATATTTAATTTCTTATTTTCTATAAATTTTTTCGCAGATTTCTACAAATGTACAAATGTCGAATTTTCAATAATAATTCAAGAAAATCTTTGTGAATAACGAGAAACTAGAATAATGAGAAAATAGAAACTAATAATTGAACAAGATTACTTAATTAAAATAAAAACAATTCTGAAAACGTATCCACCGAAAAAGACGAATTTGAACGTCAACTTTGCGCTCAAATTCAGGATTTACAGATCTTTAAAAAGTTCTATATGTCTTAAATTAATCCTAAAGAATTTGTCCACAACACTACATACTCAGTTTAACTACCATACATAGCCGGTCTGTCCCTTTAAACATCTATTTTTTTAACATAATGCACTTAAAATACAAATGAGCCATATTGAATAACATGACGTTGCCAAAATTAAAAAAAGATGTTAAAAGGCATAAAATAATACATTTGAAAACACAGAAGCAACGCTCGGACGAAAAAAGGTGTGATCAGAAGAAATAATGGTGAGTTGTGACGTCATTTGTAGTGTGGACGAAAAAATGGTGTGGTGTGCCTTCCCCCGCTCCTATTGTGTTATACTATTCCTTTACTAAAGTTGTTCCCTCGGACCAACCAAATTAAACCCTTCTTTGAAAAATATTTGTCCATAGGTAAGATTTTCTAATCGAACTGGTTTGTTGATCGTTTGCATATGAAGATATACATGTTCCAGTATGTATAATAAAATTCAATTATTTACTTTTTCAGAAACTCATTGCCCCAGTTTCAATATTTTGTGCAGCAGTTTAAAATCAGTGAACGTGAGTAGTAACTTGAAATATCAAAATTTAACAATATATTCTGTTCTCCATTATTGCAAAATTTGAACTAAAACTAAGTTATTAAAATTTTCCTTGTACCATATCATACAAAACATCCGATTCAGGTAAAACTGAATTTTCTCTTTAAGCTAAAATTACTATAGTGTTGTGACAAACTTGAAAATTTCCTACGTAACATAGAATTCAAGCTAAAATTACTTAATTTAATACCAAAATTCTGAAAACTTTCTATGCAAGGGGGCTCTGCCCCATTTGCATCCCCCCGCCTCGTTCACTCCGTTTTACTCGGTGTTCCTACGCCTCTACTACAACACCCATCTTTGCACCCCCCTTGGTAAAATCCTGGTTACGGGCCTGGTTAATTAATCAATGGGTTTTAAGTTAAACTGAAATAAATTGCACCTAAGCTAAGATCTAAATCCTAAATGTTTTAAATCATAACTCTCCTCTATATAGTTGAAGAGCTATTGAGAAAAACTAAAACGTTTTGAATTTTAACCTGTAACAAAATAATTTTGTGGTTTTCACACTTGGGTGAAAAATCAAAACTACAGGAGCTACGAGGTTACAAATTGTAATGTAATGATGTTATCCCCCTCAGTCAATATGTCAAAGTCCTTTCTCCGGTCAAAGACTTTTATCTACAGAG
The DNA here is from genome assembly GCF_000591075.1 of Eurytemora carolleeae. Lineage (NCBI taxonomy): Eukaryota > Metazoa > Arthropoda > Copepoda > Calanoida > Temoridae > Eurytemora > Eurytemora carolleeae. Next base: position 194,805 of record NW_019396953.1, on the reverse strand, counting down.
TAAGAAATATTGTCTATTTTAATTTGTTTTAATTTGGTCATGTCATGTCATCCCCCCCCCCGATCATGTCACGTCTTTTTCTTTTTTCCTTTTATCACTGAAAGCCGTGCCATGTTTCTCTCCCACCCCCTTATGTCATATACCTCCCAGAGACATGGTATGTCATATATACCTCCCCCTTCCATTCCAACCCCGTTCTTTTATACGAGGTTATGTTCAATTAACAATTGTTTGGTTTGAATAAACTTGGTTGATGATTTTGTACACGCAAACTGCATGAGAAGTGTCTAGACTCTACCCCCCCCCCCTTCTTCCATCTACTATTGCTTGGCAAAGTTTCGTTAACGGACGAAAGGATTCGTTTCAGTTTTCTATCGAAGATAATCGTTGATTTCAGAAAATGAACGTACACAATTTGTTTTGTATGACGGTCGATTTCGTTAATTTTTATGTCTACAGTAGAATTTTACTAGAAGGGGCTGATTTGGTGCAACTGTCCGAGTTTGCTTCACAAAGTCCGTATACGTATTGTTTACTGTACTGCTTGCTCTATAGCTGGTTAATAGTCGGCCCGATACTCGAAATGAACAAAAATTTACAGTAACGTTTCATACTGACAAGTAAATAAGCAATGTTTTAAATTCTAAAACGTAAAAACGTTTCATAAAAACGGATTATTTACAAAAGTGCTAACTAACGTCCCAACTGTCCAGCTCCAACTAACGCCCCTCTATAGGTTACCAAGTAGACGTTAAAAAAATATTCTATGGTGAAAAGAAGAAAAAAGATTTCTAAAAGTGTTAAAGTTCATGGTGATATGTAAAGTCCTCGTTCAAAGTATTATTCTCTAAAAATTTGATTATTTTTAGGGTGTCCCACGAAACAAGACAACCGAGAGACAACTTGAAGGTCGTATTTTTCCTTTAAAATAAATTTCGGTATTGGTTCGTCAACTTGATTACAGACAGAAATTCTGTAATTAATAATCACAAAATACCGTTTGACCTGACATTTACAAAATCTGAAAATATTACAATTCAAAGATAAGTAATTTTTATTAAAAACGGGAAATGAGTTTGAAATTATATTTCTTTTTTCTATACTTAAATTATCTGTCTGTGATTGCTCCAAAGAGAATATGTTAATATATTATATTCTCTTTGGTTATGATTGGTCATCAAAACAGAGGAACTGATGGGACCTTGCGTGACCCCAGGAAAGGTTTATGGATTATTGAATTTTAAAAAATTTGCCTTTAACAAAATTGGATTTTTGAAAATTTATAAAATCCACGAAATAATTTTTTTAATCCGAGAAATTTTTTGTTTTGCTTTTGTTTTACAATGTAAACAAAGAGAACATGTTCACAATTGAAATTGAAGAAGGGCGCGAAGCACCCTAAAAGCCTTTTACTTTAAAATTTAAAATACAAAAGTGTTAACAATTTTACACGAAAAATTTATATTTAACAGGTAAAAATGACTAATAAACTTAATACTAACTGGAATTTCAACTTAGACTATTAATAATTAATGTGCACTAGCTACACCCACAAACCTGTGTGAAGGATAAATTAATATAATACTATGATATAAGAGAAAATGAAACCTGTGTAAAGGATTAATCTATATAAAATCATGATATGAGAGAAAATGAAACCTGTATAAAGGATAAATTATTATAATATTATGATATGAGAGAAAATGAAACCTGCGTAAAGGATAAACTAATATAATATTATGATATGAGAGAAACCTGTGTAAAGGATAAATTAATATAATATTATGATATTAGAAAAAATGAAACCTGTGTAAAGGATAAATTAATATAATATTATGATATAAGAGAAAATGAAACCTGTGTAAAGGATAATTTAATATAATATTATGATATAAGAGAAAATGAAACCTGTGTGAAGAATAAAATAAATAAAATATTATGATATGAGAGAAAATGAAACCTGTGTAAAGGATAATTTAATATAATATTATGATATAAGAGAAAATGAAACCTGTGTAAAGGATAAATTAATAAAATATTATCATATGAGAGAAAATGAAACCTGTGTAAAGGATAAACTAATGAAATATTATGATGTGAGAGAAAATGAAACCTGTGTAAAGGATAAACTAATAAAATATTATGATATGAGAGAAAATGAAACCTGTGTAAAGGATAAATTAATATAATATTATCATATGAGAGAAAATGAAACCTGTGTAAAGGATATATTAATATAATATTATTATATGAGAGAAAATGAAACCTGTGTAAAGGATATATTAATATAATATTATGATATGAGAGAAAACTGTGTAAATGTTCAATATGGGAAAATGCCAACAAAGCATCTTTATTCCTTTCTGCAAGCTTTTGTTTTCTCATTTCCGACGAGAACACCGACATTTTAACATTCTCTATTAATCAATCAATCAGCAAATTTTCGAGGATTCTTCAGACCTTAGAAGGCATACATTCTTAACATAACAAAATCAAATATAAGTAAATAAAATGGATTTTGATGAATTCAGAATTTTGTTTTGGAAAAACTCTCAAAAACACTTTTTAAAGTTGAAATTGGTTATAATATTGTTTTTGTTCAAAATTTGGAGAATTTTTGTTTTTAGTTCGTTCTTATTTAAAAATTTGAAACTTGGTAACATTTTTAAAAATAGCAAAACTATCGATTGTTTCAGAAAAAATATTATTAAAAAATCTTTTATTTTACGAAAACCCATTTATAAATATATTAAAATCCATGGCAAACAAAACAAAACAACTTTTTCTTTTACAAACACTGTACATTTTACAACAGAATAAAGAGGAAATGTCAGCAGAGCTTTTTTACAGTTAATTAGAAGGGTATCGAGGAAAATAATAAGTTTTTTTGCCTTGGATTGTTTTAACTATTTTAACATTCATTAACTTTACATCGATTAGAATTAAAAGCTGAATTTTATCACAGATTTAGTTTTCTTCATTTGGCATTCGAAAGAAATATTTTAGATTTTTAATCTTTATTTGAAAGAAGGATTAGATCCAATTCACAAAGGTACCCTTTAAACTTGTATCTCATCAATAATGTGGAAGATATTGTTGTTTTTCTAGGTTTAAAGGTGTACATTTTGAAAACACCTTTAAACTTGTCCTGGAGTAGAAATGCAAAAGTCACTTTTGTCACGAAACCACAACTGAAAACATACAGTTTTTAAAGTTATCTAATTCATTGACAATTAATTGACAAAGCTTTTAATGGTACCAGTGTGAATCAGACATTGCCATCTTTGCATGGAAGGTGACAACTTTCACTGGGTTCTCATTCTTGCTCCAAAACTATACATGCATGATCCATAATGTTGGAATTATCATTTTCATACAGGGATCAAATCTTAAACCAGGATTACATGTACTATTAGTAGACAGAAAATGCGGCATTGGAATTTACTACATAATGCGATAACAAAATAAAGAATCTGGGTTCTATATAAGCATAAACTAATGAATATTTGAATATTCAAAAATCCAATAAAAACTTTTTTGTTTAAGTATTTCACATAAATTTAAAACTTTCCAGGCCTTTTGTTGTACATCACATTTATCAAATGAAAAACTTTAATAATTAGAATACCAAAACTTGTTTAATTGACTTCCATAATTTTAGATTGCTATGGAAAATTTTTTTAGAATGTATTACTATTTTTTTAAACCCAGTTTTTAACGTTTTAGTTGATAGCATGATATCTCATAACGTATTTGTAGCTAACAAGCCAGTTCTCGTAGTACAAGAAGTTATCTATACTAGCTATAATTTTTTACCTCTCTGGCTAGCTCTCGTAGTATTAACAGCTAGTATTTTAGCTATCAAAGTATACTAGTAGCTGGCATATTAACTGTCATAGAACTATAAGCTTTCATACTAATATCTAGGCGGCTAGCTCTTGAAGTAGATATTAATAGCTCGCTGACTAGCTCTTGAAGTAGATATTAATAGCTCGCGGACTAGCGCTCACTTTTCCTTCGAAATATTTGAACTTTTTGCCAAGCAATCAGTTTCTGTCTTGCTTCTTCCTTTGTTAAACTTTTCTTCCCTCCTCCACTCTTCCTAAACAAGAAAACATATAATATCATTTATTTTATGGCCGACTGAACAATTCATTGTATCGATTTAAATAAAGTTTGGGATTTTATTTTTTATAAAACTATCTGTGAATTGGTCAACCCGATATTCATGAAATATTAGTATTTGATAGAAATAATGTATTATAACATTTTTGTTTTAGTTTGATGAAAAAAGTTTCACGGATTTCTTTTGGGCCATGTGAGTTACAAAAATGATTTTTGTAAAACAAACAAGAAAATATCATAAATGAGATATTCACGAAAACAAAATGTTTTAAAAAGAAGACAACACTATAAATTACACTTTTTTGGGGGCTCGCCCTGTATATTGTACAATGTATTTATATTATACAATATAGATCTATTTAATATTTAATTTTCTGCTATGAATTCCTATAATATAATTATAAAGTTTGCTTTCAACTTTGGATGATTTGTATAATCTCATATTTAGACTAAAACTATAAAACTATTGAAAACTATGATTTTTTATAATCGATGCTCAGTGTATGGTTCCTTTTCAAATCGTTGAACGCTTTTTTTAATTATTGTGATTTATTATTTAAAGAATTGAATTTAGAAATATAAATATATATTTTTGTCTATTAAAGGTTAACATGCAGCAATTAGATCAAAAAGATTACATTGTTTGATTAAGATACAGTATATTATGCTTTTATTTTTGTATGTAGACAATACATACACAAACTTCATTATGTTGAACAAATTTTCTCAAAATTATAGACTTGAAAAAACATCTTGGATCATTTACAAAACTATAATATCATCAATCTTTTAAAACAAACAGATCAGTTTCAAAACATTTCAAACTTTTGTTAAAAAACATTGCTCAGTATAATTTGAAATTTTGTCATAATAAATGATTTGAACTTTTCTTCTTTCATGTGTTTTTAAATAAGGTTTTTCTTTGTTGTTAAAAAATTTAGTTCCATCTAACTTTCTAAATCGTTAAACTTAAGTTTAAAGGTATGAATTTTTAAATAAAGTTAAACCCTGAATGAGCCATACAGCGAAAGAATTTATGAAATGTCATCAATGGGTTTTATACTACTTTACGTAAATAAATAAATAGCCATAAATATATGGGAACAGTTTTAAAGAGCTCTATATAAACATTTGATTAAAAAAACTAAATGGCTTTTTTAGGGTTTACTGTACGCTATCTTAAAATAATCTGGAATCTTTATGTTTCTTCTTAGCTTTTGCCTACTATATCTAAATTATGTTTTTATTTAATGTTTTGTTTTCTATAAATAAAAAAGTTTACAATGCCGATTGCAAAACAGTGTAATCAGCCAGACTAGATATAGATCCAAGGAATTGGGACGTTGTTTTATATATATAAATCTCTGAGACGGGTTTCTTTTATCTAATCTAAATGGTTTGTCTATATTGTTTTGCTTTGTTATAGACTTGGTAACAAAATCCGCGAAAATAAATCTGAAAAAAATACAAAATTTTAAGATTTAAGCAAGAAGATCTCTCTAACAGATTCTTCTAGATAAAGGTTGAAATAGATTGGTTTGAATTTTTTTAGTGCATGGTTACTTAGATTTACAATGAGCAGGGGATTTTAGCTTTTGAACATTCTGACGAGACACCCCAAATGAACGTATTTAAATTTTAAAAAGAAAAACACCTAAAATTAGGTTTACAGTCCCTTTAAGACGTAAATCCCAACCTTGGATATGAGCGTGTGGTTTGATTATGCCAGAAAGGAGGTAGAGATTGGGATACTTGGAGGTTACTTTTATGATCCTCCTTTAAGCTACCTAGAATAGAATTAAACATCGATAAAAATATTTAAAATATTTATGAGAGTTTGAAATAAAATTGGAGTTGGACTAAAGCTTAGCTCCACAGTATTGAAAAAAGTTTAAGAATTTGAAAATTTCGTCAGAGCTGAAAACTTTAGAATCCTTAATTACGATTACTTAATCTGAGTATCCAATGGACACACTTTTGATTTTCTTCTTAAACTGTTCTTTCTTGGATATAGTAGAGAAAAATCAAAAACCGTTTTTTTAAATTAGAGAGTCCCTCCCGTTTTTTGTATATTAACCTTAAATGGCGCGGGAAAACTTCAAAGGAACTGAGTTTTTGTCACAAACTCTACTTTTCTAATCTCTATATCTTTGCTACCCAATGTCGTAGACCTTTGATATTTCAAACTATGAATTCTGTTAAACCAAAAAATCTAAGTTTGAAATATCAAAGGTTTGCATCATCAGATTGTAAAGATATAGGGATTAGACAATTTGAGTTTGTGACAAAACCTCAGTTTCTTTATCGGCTTCTTATTCGCGACTCTGATTGGTTGAATTTTATACACTTTCCAGGATACAAGTACAAGATTAGGTCAGTCTCGATATTAAGAAAAAGAGAGGATTAAGCATTAATCTCGATATCCACCATTCTAAAGTTTTTAGCTCATGTTGCATTTGTCATTTAAAAAATGATAAGATCATACTAATGTAAAAAGGTTGTTACAAAAAAAAGCCTTTTTAACAAAAAAAAACTTAATACAGGTATAAAGTAAATGTTTGAAAGAGAAGAATCTGTGAAATGTTCTGATGTTCTTTATAAATCGTGTTGATAAAAAAGCTCGAAAACTTTCTTTTGAACTTAACCCTAAGAATTGTCTGAGAAAGCAATTTATTGTCAGGCTCATTTCTGGGAAAGCCCACGAACACGAATAAATACAGAAAACATTGATGTTTCATCCATGGATGTTGTTAGAAATAGTTAAAGGTAATATATGTTTAAGACTTACTTAAAGGGAGTGACCGTCTATGCGAAGTAGTTGAACTGAGTATGCAGTGTTGTGGAAAGCTTCTTTCGGATTCATTTGAGACATATAAAACTTTTTAAAGATCTGTAAATATTGACTTTGAGCGCAAAGTCGACGTTCAAAACTCCTACTTTGGGGGTGGATACGTTTTCAGACGACGAAAAATAAAGTAAAAAATCTTACAATAATCTAATTAGGTGGCTAGGAACATATTTCTCAAAAGAAATTTGTCAATAAATTATTTCGTTTTCATTATTATATTGAATTTCTTATTTTCTTTGAATTTATTCGCAGATTTTTTTAAATTCTTCAAATTTCGTCTTTTCAATAATAATTCAAGAAAATCTGCGAAAATCTTTTTGAATAATGAGAACTAGAATAATGAGAAAATAGAAACTAATTATTAGACAAGATTACTTATTTTCGATGATAAGATTAATTTTTATTTTCTGAACCGGTTCCGAAACAACTAATTAATTTACTGTAGAGTTTTGTTTATAATTTTTGTCGTCGTTTTTTTATAGTTGAAAAAAAAACGAATTTCGAAAACGTATCCATCCCTAAAGTAGGAGTTCTGAACGTCGAATTTGCGTTCAAACTCAGGATTTACAGATCTTTTAAAAGTTTAATATGTCTCAAATAATCCGAAAGAAGTTTTCCACAACACTGCATACTCAGTTCAACTACCTTACATAGCCGGTCACTCCCTTTAACAAAATTCAATTTTACAGTAAAAAGTTTCAAAAATTTGATTTTGTTCAAAGTCCCTTGAAAATTTGATTAAAGATATTTTCAGAATTGGACAACTACTAATTTTTATATTTTGCTGCAAAAAGTTGGATTCATGCTTTATAAACATCTCAGTAATCTTACCTTCGTCCAAAGACTTGATGATTTGATCTTCATTGTTTTCTTCCTCTTTCCCCTCTTCCTTCTCCTTCTTCTCCTTCTCCACGTGTTTAGTGTCAACAATGATTTTAGCACTAGAAAATACTTTCATCTCTTTGTCTTTTGTATTTTCTCTATCTTCAGTGTCTACTCGATCAATGTCTACTCGATCAACGTCTAATCGATCAACGTCTGCTCGATCAATGTCTATTTTGTTAAACTTTTTCCCAGTTTCTGTTCCCATAGTTTCAGCGGCTGTCACAGAACTCTGCTTTTGTGAGAATTTTCTAAATATTTAAAAAAGTAATAATAAACATGTTTTGTTACATTCATCAACCATATGTTCAATTTGAAATAAATTAAATCTACAAAATTTTGACTATTTTACAATATTTTGGAATAAATTTTTTTTTAAATGATTTCTACCTGGCTAGTGATGATAAGAAACTACGTCCAGAACTCTGTAAATTTAACATTTGAATATTTGAAACAAAATTGTCACCAGAAAGGACGATTGAGCATTATCTAGAAAATGTTACAAACATATTTGGGTTATTCTAAATTTTTTCACTTTTAAAGGGACTTTCGGTGTGATTTCGAATAAACCTCCATTTGAACAGGAACATGCCTGTACGTTTAAAACTTTTATTTATTTTATTTTAATTCTGTGGAAGATATTGTCGTTATTTCAACGTTTTCCTCCAATGTATCTGCAGCAGAAATCTGCAAATTTCTTGATCACTTGATATTTCGTAGACAGTTCCTTTAATAAAAATATTTGAAGTATAAAAGCTGCCTCGGGAATAATCAACAAAGTCTGGAGCGTGGATTTCTCTGTAAAAGTTTAAATCTAACTTTCATAGAAATTTTTCTTAATTTTCCTAATTCCTAACTGCACTTCTTAATTTTCCTAATTCCTAACTGCACTTCTTAATTTTCCTAATTCCTTTCAGCATTATTATTTTTATATAGAACGATAGGAAATGTGCATCTGGAATCAGAAGGAAAAGGTTAAATTAATGCGACATCATGATACGACTTTGTGACCTTGTAGCTCCTGTAGTTTTGATTTTACGCACAAATATGAGATAAACAAATTTCTTTGCTGCAAAACATTTATCACTCTAAATGTCCTTTTCGGCAAAGGAGGTCGTCTTCTGTGGTGCGTTTGACAATTTTTGAGATTTTAACGGGCAACGCCGGTCACTCAATCTAAAAAAGCGTGTCTTTTATCTTTGTTTAAAAAGAAATAGTTTTGAAGCGCTTGTGTATAATGATTGAAAGTACGATAGTAAACATTTTTAAAATTTTCCAAGATTATTTTGAATGAGTTTGCTACGGATGCATTGTGAAGTTTCTGGTGAAAAGTCCAGACTGACAAATTACAAACTATTTATTCTTAAACACTGAACAGACACACCTTGTTAACTTTTCTTCACCTGTTTTATCCCATATGAAAGATCTTTATAGATTTAGAAAATATTCCCCCTTTACCCGAGTTTCGTTACCCCAAATGTTTCTCCATTAAAGGGACTGTAAAGGAAAAATTAAAGGGGGTATAAGCTGAAACCTGAGCATTTCAGCAGTTTATCGAAAACTATTAGAGTTATCTGATGTTCCTGTCTCGAGAAATTGATATAAAACTGTGTCAAAATTATACCAAACCTTATATATGTAAGATTTTGTATAAGATATATGTAAGATTATGTATATCCCGGAGGCGACTGAAAAACTCAGGTTTGCTCCTATTGTTATTTGAATTTAATAACTTTTGATTTTTAATAGATATAATTAATAATATTATTTAAATACGTCCGTATCACGTGACCATCACTCCCACCAATGGCAGTGTAGTATCAATGTCACGTGTCTCCGTCTATATAACGTGATCAACTCCTTTACAGTCTCTTTAATTTTGCCTAGTAACTCTTTTAAACCTTGTATTTTTAGACCGAGAATAGTTTGTGCAGAAAGCTTGAGATTTAAATAAATCAATGAAAGTTGAAGTTCATGCAGTACTCGTAGTACACTCCGTACATCAGATACACGCATAGAGAATAGAATATATAGAGATGAATTTAATGGAAAAAAGTGTAAAACGGCCATTTTGTTGTACTGTTTCCATACTGCAGGTGTACTTCACATATTTATGCTATATAACCTGTTGGGCCCTGGAATATCATTATATAGAAAATCTAAAATTATTGTTAAAAGAAAACCAAATTATGAAATAGGCTGGTTTCATAATTGACCAATGATCATTTCATATAGACTCTATGCCTTCCACTTTACAAACGATGATTTTCCCTTATAACTATAAATCAAATGATGTTTTTATTCACCTAATTCATTATAAAGTTTATTTAACAGTTTAGAAAATTCGAAATTGAAATGGATAGTCTAGGGAACATACTGTATTAATGTATCTACTGCATATAATTTGTGAACATTTACATGATTTGTACACTTTGAACTCCCTTTCAGGCTGAAAGGGACTGAAAAAATTCATACCGAGAGATTCTTTTAATTCCTCTCTATATATTCTATTCTCTATGGATACAAGCCTTAAAGGTACAATGTCCGATTCATAATTCAGTACCCGTTAAATCGGCGTATGACAATGATCTTGTTTTTCAATAAAAAAATTGGTAATTTTTACTTTCGGCGCTTTATAAATGTGATTTGCGGGGGATTTTTTACACCAGAGACAAGGTATAATTTGAGAGGGTTAGATTTTAGATTTTGTTTCAAGACGATATCTTTCTCATTTTTTTACTCTAATAAAGCTAAGGGGTCAAGGGTAGGACTGTGCTTTCAATTGAGGTTTCTTGAAATTATCCCGACAGTCCCTTTAAACTTTATTAATATTTTAAACCCCTAGACGAAAAATAAAACTTAAGCTCTGAAATATGATACTTGTTAAAATACTCCGGCAAATAATAAGAATTAATTAGAACAATAATGATAATTATTTTCAGTATGATTTAATTTAAGCGATCGAAATGTTAATGAACTAAAGTAATATTTTTAACAAATGTTATTTTTTCCTTTCGTTTATATCTCTCTTGTTCATCCTCCATATTTGATGACTTTCTGACAACTCCGACTCTTACTCCTCGGTTCAACTTTGTAGTTATTTCTTCGGTTCAACTCTGTAGTTATTTCTTCGGTTCAACTCTGTAGATATTTCTTCGGTTAAACTCTGTAGATATTTCTTCGGTACAACTCTGGAGTTATTTCTTCGGTTCAACTCTGTAGTTATTTCTTCGGTTCAACTCTGTAGTTATTTCTTCGGTTCAACTCGGGAGTTATTTCTTCGGTTCAACTCTGTAGTTATTTCTTCGGTTCAACTCTGTAGTTATTTCTTCGGTTCAACTCGGGAGTTATTTCTTCGGTTCAACTCTGTAGTTATTTCTTCGGTTCAACTCTGTAGATATTTCTTCGGCTCAACTCTGGAGTTATTTCTTCGGTTCAACTCTGTAGTTGTTTCTTCGGACTCTTTAGTTAACTCTTTAGTAGAACTCTTCAGAGATTAGAAAACTCTTCGGATTAATTTTGTAAGTTACTCTTAACGGTTAAACTGTTTAGTTAACTCTTTAGTCTTCAGTTGAGTTGTGTAGTTAACTCTGAAGTTAAACTCTCAAGTTAACTATTCGGTTGAGCTCTCAAGTTATTTCAGTCCTATTTTAAACTCGTCAGCAAAAATCTGAAAAAATATAGGTTATTTATTGATAAACTTGATTACTAGCTGAATATAGCTTTACATTTGTGCTAACTGTTCAATGTATTTTTTAATCAACTATACAAGTTCTTTTTTAAATCCTGTTTTTTTATATTTATAATCTTTTTTTATAGTTCTTTTCTCACTTCCTAATTTATTTTTGTCACAATCTTTCATTTGTCATTCTTTATCTTGGACTTTTTTCACTTTTGTCTATGTTTGTACTGAATTATGGAAATAATGTGGTAAAATTCTTGTATTTCTAATTTTTGTTTTAACTTTATGATATTTAGCTTTGTTAAAACGTGCATTAAAGTTTACAATTACACTTACATCATGTTTATAAATCTTATTTGATACAGAATTTAAGAAAATATTTTCATAAAATATTGTTAACAACAAGCAAAAGTATGATCTTTGTTGACAGTTTTTAGTTCTATTCTCACATGATTTTTAGGTTTTTAGGTTTAGGAAAACTATTTGCCTTAACCCTATCACGGGGGCCTGGGGGGGTGTTTGTTCCACCCTCCATTTTTTTCTAAATAACGGCTTACATAAGAACTTCTTCGTTTTTTAACATTATAGCTGTNAACAAAAACTGACCCCTGGAAAAATAGCCCATATTTTTCTAAAAAAATGACGAAAAAAATTTTAAAAATAATAAATGACCAAATGATTTTACAATTTGGTTAATATTTTAAATCCGTTCTAAAACTTCAAAACTGTTCAAAGTTATTTTGCTTAACTAAAACCCTAAATCTTCTGAATAGAGATTAAATTTAGTTTAAATTAGAAAATTAAATTAAAGATGAAAGCAGTTAATTCAAAATATAAAAGATAAAATAAATTAAACCTAGTTAAAGAATACATAATATGATATAACTCATTCTAAAGGTTATAGTGTTTTGACCTCGTTTTTTACTTGTTATCGCAATATGATAAAAGTATATTTGTTTGTTTGTAATATGCTGATAGGACAGACTAGAGAACTGCATAGTATCCTGCGTAGAATATTTTTTATCAGTGTTTACCTAGTTCATGCTTTATCTAGATAAACCTTGACTTAAAAATGCATCGCAATAAGCATCATGTAAAAGATTCTACCAAGTAAGCCTAAAATGCACTGTAAAGGATTAGAATGTTTAAGCTTCATGAAAAAGCAGTTTTTAAATATAGAACAACAATAATGAATGAAAAGTAAATGAAGTGGAAAGAGAAGGATAGAAGTGGAAAGAGAAGGATAGAAGAGGAAAGTAATTAAAAAGTGGCAAATGGAAGAGACAGAAGAAGTAAAGGAGAAAATATAAAAAAGATGAGAAAAGAAGATAAAGGAAAAAGGGAATAAAAATAGAATAAATGAGGAAAGAAAAGAATAGGGAAAAGAGGGTAAAATGGACGAAAAAAGAAAAGTAAAGGAAAAGAAAAGGGTAAATATAAAAAAGAAGGGAAATAGATGAAAAAAATAAAGAAAAGGAGAAAAAATAACAAACAGGAGAAAGCAAAGGCTGGAAAAAATGAGAAAATAGAATAAAACAAAGAATGAACAGGAGTAAAAAGAGGAGAAAAAGGGAAAAAGAAGATAAGAAGATACAATGAAAGATGTGAAAAAATAGAAAAATAAAAGAGAGAAAATGGGGAAAAAGAACTGAGGAGGGAATAAAGAAGATAAGAATAGATAAATGGAGAAAAAAGAAAAGAAAAGGAGAAAAAAGAGGAAAAATGAAAGGACGAAAAAAAAGAAAAAAAAGATGAATGCAGACACGATGGTATTTTAAAAATGTCAATTTAATTCTAGAAGTTCCCATTCATTAGAACTAGTTAGTGGGCTGGAGGGACGGATGACATATTTACTGAAAAGATTGAAAAATTGCTCTGCCCTTAGCTAGCTAGCCACATAGATCAAGACTGCTATCAAAAGTTGCATCAATTTTCGAGACCGGGTCGACTTAATGGGGTTGCAACGCCTTGGGCTTGATTTTTTCTCACTAACAAACTTATAATTTGTGGAGCCCCAGACAAATTAGAACACCAAAACACTTGTCTTTAGAATTCTATGAATTATTGCGTGTGAGCTTGCAACGTTTGGATCATTGTAAGCGCAACTAATTCAAAAAATTGTATCATGTGAAAACTAGTTGCCACAAACATGTCTAAAATTTCAAGAATATAAAGCATTCTTAATTCACAAAAGTTTCATTTTTTAGAGAAAAAGAAGTTAAAGGGACTATTGACGTAAAGCGACCCTTTATTTGAAGAGTATAGATGCCGATTTACAACGGTAACCTTTAAACTTTTGCAGAAGCAAAACTGACTGAAATAAGCTTACTTTTATATCAGAAAATGAATAACTTTTAATTGGGGTTCCCTGTGAAACCGGCTTGCGGTTTTATGCCGATTTATTAAGGAAATTGGGAGGATAGTTTTAAGACAGAAAAACGACGATATCTTCCTAATTGTTAATCCAATAAAGGGTAAAAAGGAACTGTTGAAGATGGGGCATGTATTGCATGCTTTAATAGAGGATCACTGAAAATTGGGTTGACAGGCCTTCAAAGTCTTTATCTTATCAAAACTGGGTCAATTCTATAATTAATGATACAACATTTAAATCAAAAAATTTCCTTTATTTGATTTCAAAATTTTATTCATGTTTAAAAGCGCTCTTAAATTTCATTTTTGAAAGTATCAAATATTATTAAACATGAACAACTTATACATTTCTCTTGAAGCGTCTGATTAAGATTTCTCAAAATCGTAGCTTAAAATATATATTAATATAATTTCAGAAAACTATGTTTATAGTTTTAAGATTATTGGAATCACATTTCAAGTCTATCTCTACAAATACACACAAATATTAAGGTATCTAGCTATATCTTTATAGCTTCGTTTGAAAGTTTAAGGTTGAGAGGGCTGACTTTTAAAGAGAACATTTTGTTTCCAGGCAAGGCGGGGTCCCCAAGATATAGTATATATAAATATATATTAAATATGTGGATATATCTTACTTGTATAGATATAATTTGAATATGTATTTTGATGCCCTAAAAGATACAAATTCATTACATACATACTATCAGATCTTCATATAAACAGATGTAATCATACAATTCTCATATTTAATGGGTCACACTTGATAGAAGTGTGTAATGTGTTTAAGTTTTTTTAGCCTACTAAACGTCGTTTTACTGAACTAAAAAGTGTTTCGAACATTTGCAATGCCCAGAAAGGGTGGGCGCTGGGGGTCGTCAACGAAGTAATGTGCTCTAAATACCATTTTAAATTTTAAAAGTTTGCCTAACATTCGAAAATATATTAGGTTTCTTTACAAAAATAAGTTAACTGCAGGTACAATGTACCTGAAAGGGGAGGGGGAGGGGGGGGGGTCGTTGATGAAACACTTTGCTCTAAATTGCCGTTTTTATTCTTTTTCCCAATAACAAATATCTAATTTTTTTGATTCATGATTACACTTAATTGAGATTACGGTTAACAACAATTAAATATAGATAAAAAATAGAAATCTAGAGAGAAATGAAATAAAAAGATTATTTTTAAACACACTTTTTTCTGAGAAACCATAAATCAAGATCTTGTAGGTTTAAAGAATACAAATTGCAATTCTCTCACAATCCACCGAATAATCAAATTAATTGAACCTTTGGTATTCTTCATTAAATTAAATTAAATTTTTGATATTTTTGGCATTTCTTATCATTGGCGGATCGAGAGAGGAAAGAGGTATCCGAATATTTAGGAAAAATAATTTTTTTTGCAAATTTGCATTCTGAATCAAAAGATTGTCGATTAAACATTTTATGGATATGATTAGAATCGAACAACGAAACATTAAACATGGTTTAAAGAAAAGTATCAACTACCTCAAATTGTCCTATCATGTAATCTAACCTAAAAAAAAACATAAACATGAACAATCATTTTTACTTTTCATTGTTGATTTGTTGATTAAATTTCAGTTTTAAATATTTAACCTTAAACAAGGCACAAGTTATGCATTACAATTTATACAATTCTAGAATCATCCTATTTATTAAAAACTTCTTTGAATATGATTTTTTCCAATTATCTAAATATCCTGTAATGGTTCCCATTTTTTTCATAGAAATAAACTGATAAAATTCAATTTATAAAAACAAACTAACAAAAACTGACCCCATCCGGAAAGTCATGTCGAAATTAAAATTTTTCTCAGAATAAGATCGATTAAAGACAATATTAAGCAATGCTCACAGAAAAATTTGCAAAATATTTTAGTTTTATGATGTACGAAGAAAGGCCTAGTATATATATTTATTCTGCTTGGGTGTTTTGTTTGTTGGTTTGTATCCAATAAACGCCAAAACAGCTGAAAACATATAATATTGCAATCGTGCGTGAAATTTACTTTAGATTAACGTGAGTCAGCAATATCAATTCTAAACCTTGGTTTGGGTTCTGTAAAGGCAATGAGAAGCATAACTGATAAAGTATTATAAAATATGCCCGGAGCTGTACCACTAAGGGTTGAATGTTTAAGACAAGTATGGTCTTGAAAAGATGATTATACTGAACAGACGAGCATGGCTATTCTTATAATTGAAATATAAAAACTACATCTGCAATATCTTGCAGATTCTGGACCCACATATAATAAATAGTAAGAAGTATAGTTGAGCTACGAAGTTGAACCACTTCTCTTGTACGCCGGTTCAAGTTGAAGAGAAGTGGTTTAACTAAGTTTACACGATACAACTAATTCTCGCTATTGATCAAAGAAATTGAATTTTTGCCACAATTTCTGATTTTCTAGTCTCTGTGTTTCTTTGCAACCCAATTCCGTAGACCTTAGATATTTCAAACTATGAATTTAAAATATCAAAGGTTTATACCATCAGATTGCAAAGATATAAGGATTAGATCAGTTGAGTTTGTGGCAAAGAATCAATTTCTATGGTTCATGTACAAGTACAATACGCTGTGCAATTTACAATGTACATATCTTGTTTGTCCAAGAACTGAATAATAGTTGAACTGTATGAACTACGTGAAACCACTTCTTGTTTCAAAGAAATAAAACTAGCACAATGAGAATGAGGATAAGGGTAAATAAATTAAATGAAAAAGTTGTTTTAACTTTCAAGGTGATTTATAATGTAATAAATTGAGTAGGCTGAGTATAATGTAATTAATTGAGTAGGCTGAGTCTAGTTTTTAATTTATATTCAGTGTATACATAATTACAATCTTTACACCCCTGGCATGAAGCTCCTACAGTCCGGAACTATTTATCGAATTCTTTTCTACTCAATTTCGTCTGAATTCTTTAGGTCAGCAGATTCACACTAGATTTATTTATTTTTTATTTTTATTTTTCTTTATTAACATTAACCTGTAAATCTTCCGCTTTCAAAAAAATACATAATTTTTTGACTTTAAGGATTTTTATTAGTTTAGAGATGGATTTTCAGCTTCTACCATTATTGGCAAAACTGTTTATTATAATATTTGTTTCTGTTATTTAAAAATATTTTTGTTATTCCGTTTTATGTTGATTAGATTTAAACCAACAAAACAAATTAGTAAAACTTTTGTCAGAAGTAAATGTAAACAAATTAAAAATTTTACAAAATAATATTATATAAATAATATACTTGTTCTCTTCTATTTTAAATAAAAAGGAATTGCATTTTTGCCACAATTACTGATTTCTAAAAGATCAAGTAAGTTCGAATTATCTAAGGTTTACACGTCATCAGATTGCAAAGATTTAGGGATTAGAATATTTATTTTTGTGACAAAAACTCAACTCAGGTGTACGCCATTTCTTTTATTAATTTTTAACAAACAAAAAGGCGAATAGATAACATTTTTGTCATAAATAAATGCAAACACGTATTTTTTATTATATTTTATAAATAATACAATTGTTCTATTTTATAGATAAAGCAAATCGTTTTTGCATCAATCTCTGATTTTCTAATCCAGATATTTTTTAAATCTGATTACGTTGACTTTTAATATTTTTAAAATATAAATTCTGTTAAAATAAATAAGTTTGAGATATGAAAGGTTTACACCATCAGGTTGCAAAGATTTAGGGATTAGAAAAATTATGCTTGTGGCAAAAACTCAAATCCTTAGGTAGGCTATAGATATATATACATTTTGATAATAATCTATCAAAAATTTAAATATTATTATATAGGAATGAGTCAATTTACTTGTCATTTCTTAAATAATCTTTATTTTTATCGAAAAGGCAAATAGATAATAGTTTGGTTAGTAATAAATGCAAAAAAATTACACAAATTTATTTTAAAGACAAAAACCTGTCAAGTTTTGGCAGGTTCTTTTTAAATAGATCTTGTACACGACACAAATATGTACATTTTTATAATAATGTGTTAAAAGGAACTGAGTTCTTGCCACAAACTCTCGTTTTTTAATCTCTATATCTTTGCAACCCGATGTTGCAGACTTCTGATTTTTCTGTGAATTCTGTTATATGAAAAAGTGTAAGTTTGAAATATCAAACGTTAACTTCATCAAGATATAGGGATTAGAAAACCTAAGTTTGTGGCAAGTACTCTGTTTCACTATAGACAGAAGGAGAATGTCAAATTTTTGCGATATTACTGGTATGACTTTGTGACAACATAGCTCCAATAGTTTTGATTTTAAACACACGTATGAGAAAAGCAAATTTATCCGTTTATATATTTATAGAAATTAAAAACATGTTTATTCTTCTCAATTATAGCTCTTCAATAAGAGGGTTTATAAGATTTCAATTCTACGTTTAATTTGATTTAGTTCAACGTGTTTTATTATACAGTTATAAGTTTATTTAATTGCCATTTCTTCAATAATTTCTTGAATTTTCTGAGATTCCGTTAATTCTGTAGATGCTGAGGTTTCATGGTAGACTCGTACTACAGATGAAGCCACATCTTTCTAGAATACAAGATTAATCCAAACAAGGTTATAATGCAAGGAAAGTTAATTGCAGTCGCATATACTCGCACATATTGAAACCAGTTCTCTCTGGGCGGAATTTGTAAACAAGAATAGATGCATCAGTGTTCGTTTAGTATCCGAGGAGGATAAAAGCATTTAATATTTTGATAATTTTGATAATTCACATTATAGTTTCCTATGACCATAATATTTCATAGATTTTTTTTTGTAAAAATGGATTCCATGTCAGGCTGTGACATCCGTCTTTTGTTTACTTTTCCGCCCAAAGACAGTACA
This sequence comes from Eurytemora carolleeae, assembly GCF_000591075.1. Classification (NCBI taxonomy): domain Eukaryota; kingdom Metazoa; phylum Arthropoda; class Copepoda; order Calanoida; family Temoridae; genus Eurytemora; species Eurytemora carolleeae. The sequence goes on along the minus strand of NW_019396953.1, from coordinate 176,011 downwards.
CTGCAGTACAAAAAATGTGTTCACCTCTGAAATAACTTCCCTTGCATTAGTATGTTGAATCCATATATCTCAGATTTCAAGCTACAGGGTTACCCACAAAGAATAAGACTGTAAAGAAGACCGGAAACTCATCAAATATGACGATTCTAAGATTAAATGTATTCGTCTGCGTGTACCTAGTATTTCAATGGATTATATAATGATTTGGGAAAGAAAAAAACAGGTTTACAGTTACAGGGATTTCTAATATAAGGAAACAGACAGAATACAGTTACAGGGATTCCTAAATATAAGGAAACAGACAGAATACAGCTACAGGGATTCCTAAGTATAAGGAAACAGACAGAATACATTCTGAAAAGTTGTCTCTAAAATCTCATCCTTAGTGAGTAACCCTGCATGTTTATATTTGTCTGTTTAGTCGGCATCATTCATTTTCAAATATTTATTAGATTTTTGAAAATATTTCGAGAATCATTCCTTTCTAAATTTGCACAATTTCAACAGAAACCCTAATAATACCTTTACAAACTCATTCCGAGGTAGATTTAAATAAATACGGAGAAGTAGTTCAACTATATAGGCTCAGGCGGCTTGTTCAACCACAGGATTGCCCAGAAAGAATGAGTTTTTAAGGACGACAACAAAATCTGTGAATATATATGACGATCTGACGTTTGAATTTTGTCTTTTGTCGTGATTTGACAATCGTGAAATTTCGATAAGTCATTCGAAAATGGGATTCGAAAACAAAAACTTAGATCTTTATTTGCGAACATTTTTTTCTAAAATAGAAAATTTGACGAGTCTAAGTTTTTCCCCGGTTTCTTTATTTTGATGATGTGATGATATGTTTTATATAGTATATATATATATGTAGTAAAAATATCTAGTTAAGTAGGGTATACTTATCTAACCCTGGATCTACTGATGTACTTTCTACACCACAGGGTGAGCTTAGAAAACAACCTGTCATACTCAGGTCACGCTCATCCAAGGAAAAAACACCAGGAATTTCCTTTTTTTAGTGTACTGCATTTAGTGGGAAGAACATAAACAAACTTGACTCTTCTAAAGCAGAGTATTGTTTATAAGCCTCGCAGTAAATACTGTACACTTATTGTACAAAATATATATAGATAAATTAGAATTCTTGGTTTAAGTTCTTGGTGTATCTTTGATGTTCACAGCGAACCAAGGTTAGTTTTGTTTTGGTTGGAATCTGGCAGATTATAGTTGTTTAAATTGTTTCCTGGTTGATCCTTAACAAATCTTTGTTTTGTAAACCCACGTTGTTAAATAAAAATTTGAGGTTATTTAAGCGCGCAAAATCCCATTTTCAGATTTAGATAAGCGTCAGGAAATATAAGGAATGTCAATATCCATTTCTGATCCACCACTTTTTTACTTTGTTGTCAGACCAATATCCATTTATGATCCACCACTTTTTTACTTCGTTAGCTCTGACAACTTTTCATATATAAAAATTAATGTTCAGTTTCTAGATTGGTCTGGATTTAGTTTATTGTTGGAAACATATCACACAACTCACACAGTTAGAATCTTAAGAAAAAATGAAATATGATCATTAAAGAGTTAGGACTTACAACCTAGGTTCAATGTGTCCAAAAAGAATTAAAACCCCTAAAAATTATTTTTAATGAAAGTAGATTTTTGTAAAATCATTATCTGGGGCCTACAAACAAATTTTTTTCTTTTTAACCTCTCCTATTTTTAAAGAAACCTTATAATTTTGGAACCCCCTGTGTGTATTTTATAGAAATCTTATATTTTGGAACCCCCTGTAAAACAATATATTACTGCAAGACAAACCAGTATCATAAACTATTGTTGAAGATATACTAGAGTTTATAAATTGTCATTTTTCTTTTGATCTTTTTTCTTTTCTAATCATAAATTATTGAGTATTCTGAACAAAGAATGTACTTAATGCTGAAAGTATGGAGGCATGTTTATAACGCAGGATCGAGAAATATGAAGGAGGTTTAATGGAAGTGAGAGTAAAAGTATGTTATGTAATATAAAAACTGTCATGGTGTCATTACAATAAAAAATACATTTTCATTAGGTTTCATATATTTATTTGTATACAGAAAAAAAATAACTGCATTTTCCTAAGTTAAAAATTATTTAACATTTTAAATATATTTTATTATCTTTGCAAACTAATGAGTAATATTGAGTAATTTGAAATATTAAAAGAAACTGAGATTGCCAGAAAATCTGATTTTCTAATCCATATATCTTTGCAACCCGATGTCGGAGACCTTTATTTTAAAGTTATGAATTCTGTTAGATCAAATAATCGCAGTTTCAAATATCTTAGTTGTCATTAGGTTGCAAAGATATAGGGATTATAAATCACACTGTAAGGGTGTTCCAAAACTAAAGCTATTTTTAAGTGCTTTAGAGTTTATAAATTTAAATGTCTAGGGCTAAAAAAAGTGAGTTCATCAGAGTTTTTGAGCACTCTTGTATGCCGAGTCCATTAGCGCCTGATCCAATCAGGGTTCAGTCATGTCTTTGGTGTCTATTCTGAACCAATAGAAATAGTATGGCGGTATCTATTTCATCATCCAATTGGAGATAAATACATATATCGGCGCTATCAGTAAATGGAAATAATTACTTCTAGAGAAACTAAAGTGTAGGTAAACTCAAGGCATTGCGACACTTTAAAGTCTCACCCAGTCTTGAACATTTAGTCAAATATTTATAGCCGTATCGATCTTTAAATTAATAGAACCGACTAAGGATGATTATTATAAAATTATATTTTTAACACGTTTCTTAAATCTGTGTCGATTTTCATGTTTCTGACATATAGCACGGAAGTTTCAGATAAAAATCCTAAATAATTTCATGCTTAAATCAGGAACTATTGTTTAAATCAGGAACTATTGTTTAAATCAGGAACTATTGCTTAAATCAGGAACTATTGCTTAAATCAAGAACTATTGTTTAAATGTCACACACTGATTTTCCAGATTCAGTGCACAACTTATTTTTCCATGATCAATAATAAAAATTTTTTTGAAAATAGTAAAAACCTAAAAAACATTGGAATAGGAATCAACCTAATAAGTGAAATGTGTCTTTACTCTTTACACACTGCTCTTTGCAATTGCTGTGTTTTATATTTATTGAACCATCTAGAATCATAACTTGAGTATGAAAGTTGTTTTCTTATTACACAGTTTTATGGGACCCACTGTACCGAACATATTTTTTAAAAATATTATTAAATTATAATCTAATTCAAAATTAGGGTTAACATCGGTATCTGGAAAAAAAAATTCGTTAACTTTTTTTCTTTGCATAAAAAAGCTTTATTGTAAGTAAATAACATGTCATTAATTTAGATATTTCCATATTTGGAAATAGTATTTGGTTTGGCCTGAAATCTTCAAAATTTAAAATCAGATAAAAATTTGATCTGAAACATTGATTATATCAATTTGGATATTTAGTTTAATAACTTTAAATTTTTAGGAAATTGAAGAACGTATATTGATAACAAACGGTGGAGCGGGACACCCCCAAAAAAATTTAAGATGGATGTTTAAGCTATTTCATGTATATTTGATTTTATTTGCTTACACTGTACAATTGGTGTTTTTCTTGTCCAATAGACTAATTTAAATAATAAATCGAGTCATAAGTTTTTTTTTCCTATTCCCTAGTTTTATGTATCTCACTATATATTAGAAGCATGGAAATTGTTCATTTGTCAAATGCACTCAGATAATCAGATTTTTACAAAATCCCCTAAATTTGTTAAAATACTACGCAATACATATATCTATTTGTTTTATTATCACTTGTTGCTTTCAATCCTTGAGAGGAATGTAATTTACCGTGAATTTGTACTGAGCTGCACTATACAGAGTATTAGAGTAAGGAGGCTGTGTTGTCCATAGTGATTCTCTTTTTACACTGAGCTCAGACCCGTCTCATATACTCTCACTAGAGGAGTAGGAGCTTACTCTCTCCATCCCTTATCCTGCATTCGTCCCTCATCCCTCATCCTTCTACCAGTTATCCTTCATCCTTCCTTTCATTCATCCCTCATCCTTCTACTATTCCTCCCACCATCCTTCTACCCTTCATCCCTCCTCCTTCTACCCTTCATCCCTCATCCTTCTACTATTCCTCTCATCATCCTTCTACCCTTCATCCCTCAACCTTCTACCCTTCATCCCTCATCCTTCTACTATTCCTCCCATCATCCTTCTACCCTTCATCCCTCATCCTTCTACTATTCCTCCCATCATCCTTCTACCCTTCATCCCTCATCCTTATCTTTACATTCATCCTTTTCTTTCCTAATTAACTATTTTTAATTAGTAAATTCCGTACTATGTGTCTAACAAAGAAATATAAAATCTGCAGAAATATTGGCAGACTTAAAATTTTCTGTTTCTTATGAAAGTTTTGAATTAGTTCCGCGATCTCAAAATGTGACATTTTCATGCATGGCTTAGCCCCAAATCTTACATTAGTTTCTATATGTTTATATTTGATTGCAATTTGCAGTTGCATTGATAAAACTGATATATGGCTTGCTTGCGTTCATTAAATGTATGTATGTAAAATGTACATTAGATATTTGGTTTGTTTTTCCAAGTTATTTAAGTCTCAATTTGCTAAACTTTTTTAAACTCGCTTGAACGATTAACGTGAACAAATGATGTTTAGTTTTTAGGATTGAAAATTTTGCATATCTCTTCATTTAGCATTTTAGGAGGTAATTACTTGAACAACACACACAATCATGAAAATGTTTTCAATTTTAAAACTTTATATTAAAGTTTAAAACTTTGAATTAAAGTTTTGAACAAATGTAAAAGAATTTTAAAGAGAAAGTAGACGTAATTTAACGTAATCTAACGTATTTTAATGGAATTTAACGTAATTTAACGTAATTAAACGTAATTTGATGCAATTTAACGTACTTTAATGTAATTTAACGTTATCAATGTAATTTAACGTTATTTAACGTAACTTTCTATTTATTGAACGGTTTGTCCAATTTACAACTGTCCTCTTTAGTTCTTAACAATGAGGAAGTTGTCTTTATATTTAATAATCTTTCAGTATTCTACATTGTTTCTGCAGCGCATGCATCCGCAAGTAAATTTTACAGTTGAACCACATTTGACAGTTTTAGATAGAAGATTGACCAGACAATGAATGTGAGTCAAACATGTCAAAAGCTAAACACTTTATTGCAAAGTTCTAAAATTGTATTTGATTTATTTTTAAATTATTCTTATCTAATAAAAGTGCTTGTTGTCTAACCTTGCAATTGAGGGTTAAAAATAATGTAAATATTCATTTTAAAAAGTATAATAAAAAATTTTGATATTTCTGAGAAACATATGGGGAGGAGTATAATCAGAGTAAAAACGAAAAGAATGATTAATAGAAAAAATGTATTTTTTTTAAAGAATGAAAAATAAAAAAGTAATAAAGACTGGCTATATATAGATCTAGGGAAGATGAACAAATTCTAAATAAGAAATGTATTGTATTCGCGACATAAAAATTCTATGGTTTTACAGAAATAATAAAAATATTTTTGTTGAAGTTAAATTATAAATCTAATTCATCAAACAAAGGCAAAACTTTCATTTCAAATGCTGTGAATTGGATATGGCACCCTTTCAATGGAGGGTTACTAGAAACACGTTTACGCTCTCTTTTCAACATTTGTAAACAAGACTTTAACAGAAAATAACAATGCAACGTATTAATAAATGAAGATGGTTGTGTGTGGATTGTTTTATGTAAAGCAAATAGCTCCTAATACCATAGATGGCAACGTAGAATTTGTACATTATCAGTAACAGATGTATTTTGACTTCACAAGTGTCAATTCAGTTTTTGCGTCCGACAAAATTATTGATAATAATGATAATTTTAGAATAAATTACTTATCTCATAGTAAAATAAGTGCAATTTAACGTGTTCTTTATTTTCTGTTCTACACTTTTTTATTTAGTCTTGGAAAATATGTCAACTAATGTGAGGAAAGGAATTGAGTTTTTGCCACAACCTCAAATTTTCTAATTTCTATATCTCTGCAACCAGTGGGTATAAACCATTGATATTTCAAACTTAGATTATTTTATCTAACAGAATTAATAGTTTGAAATATTTAAGGTCTACGACATTGGGTCGCCAAGATATAAGGATAAGAATATTTAAGTTTGTGACAAAAACTCAGTTCCTTTCGTGTTCCATGTTATATTTGACACTTGTGACGTCCTGTATAATTGATCCCTTTCTCTGTTGCCACCTAAGTGAACTTGATAATCTATTTGATGTAAAGTATAACCTTGCCCTCATAAAATAATTTGACAATCTAGACCCAGCATATATTAATATTTATATATATATTAATATTTATACCGATACTCTCAATCAAAACAATATTACATACGGGATGTGATGGAAGTAGGAAAATATTAATTAATGAGTTGATGAAAGTATTCAGGATTTGACAAGTTTCAGGGATTCATGAATTTTAAAATTAAAGGGATTTTGAACCTAATTTTAATAAAACCTTTTTTTTTATTTTAAAGTTAGGGCCACTTTTTGAAGGGATACATGACGCACATTGCCTTTCCAGCTCTAAAGGAGAATTTTGCCATTTACTTTTAAAAAAACAAGCTCATCACAGGTCTAACATGTACATGTCTATAGTCTACAAAAAATATGAGTGAAATTAAAGCCCAAGGCGTTGCGACAGATCAAATTCGACCCAGTCTCGAAAATTGATGAAACTTTTATCGCAGTCTGGATGTATGTGGGCAATAGCCTCTTCAAAAATTAAATATTAATTTGATGAGAAAAAAATGTTTATTTTTAGATATTAAATATTATTTTAACATTTTTTTCCGAAATTGATAAAATTCCATTAATGTTATTTTTGGAAAAACAAATTCATGTTTTAAAATCTGCCGGCTCAGCTTTTGCAGAGCAGATTAAATCTATATTTATAGAAACTACATATTTCAAGGAGATTAAAAATATCAGAAAAAATAAAAAAAAAACTTTTAAAATGAATACACGGTTTTCATAATATGGCACAAACTTTGATTTATTCTATTATCTATATATTTCATGCATATTGTAGTACTATACTATAGTTAGGCTCATTTACAAACCCTAGAGTATAAAGTGAATACTCATGAAATATTTCGGAATTTTTTATGCCTGAAATTTCCTAGCAAAAAGAAGAAGTAAAAAAGCCAAGAAATACGGGATAAAAAGATACATTTTGCGGAGAAACTTTTAAAAATAGGTTAATCTGTGGAATTTTGAGATAAGATTCAGAAAAGAGAAAATTAGGGATATCAAAGAATTTTCAAATTCTAGCCTGAAATTTTGTATTTAAAGCATTTTCAAAACGCGGTTGCGGTTTCAAGTCTTTGTCTGTCTTTATTTTTTTCTGTTTGTTTGTGAATTAAGATCAAAACAGCTGAAACTTTTTGTGGCAAATCACATGGCCCCAAGGAAGGATTATGAACCATCTAAATTAAACGTTCCCTAAATGTTCCCTAAATGTTCCCTAAATATTCATAAAAAGCATAATTTCTGTCGGACAGGTAGAAAGATGCTTAAAGGCCGACTTCTGACTGTTGAGTGATAAATCTCAGATTGTTTAGAGGTTTGTTTACTCTATAGTGTAGTGAAGGGGCGTATACAGGAGGAAGTTTTTCATTCTTGAGTCCCCCAATGTAGAGCTATTCTAGACGAACAAGCATAATTTGAATTTCTATAGTAATCGGATAAAATTGATAATCTCAAATTTGTACGTAAAATCAAAACTATAGGAGTTACGAGGTCAAAAAGTCGTACTTTTAATATTGCATGAATTTAAATTTCTCCTTCCGTCTGGTTTTAGTACACCCGTACATAGTTCAACTACTTCTAGTTATTTATTAAATCCGACCTCTGGCAATTCAAAAGTTTTTGCACCTTTTATGAAACTGACAGAAATTATATGTAGAAACAAACTAAAAGCGATTCTAAATGAAGCATGTTGTAGCGATCGTTTTTGGATCATTTGATCGTTTTTCTATTTTTTTATGATTAAAATATTGAAAAGTTTAATGGAAACTAATTTTATCAAAAAACAGTAATTAAATCTTGAAATTTTTATTAAAAGTTTTCATAAACGAAGCAGTAGAGATTATAAACACTAGCTGCACCTACTTCAAAGATTTATGAAAAGTATAAAACGAAGCAGAAGAGATTATAAACACTAGCTGCACCTACTTCAAAGATTTATGAAAAGTATAAAACGAAGCAGAAGAGATTATAAACACTAGTTGCACCTACTTGAAAGATAATGAGTATTATTGGGAAGAGAAAAAGGTAGCTGTATCCTATGATATATTTGAGCAGGGTGTAGTGGAATAAAGATATTTGGTTTGGATACAGATAATCCGCCAATCCCAGGTGTACAGAGAAACTACAAGCATGTAGTACACATAGTAGAATATCAAGCACTCCACTCCTAAACAAGCCATTATATTAAAGCATTGTCAAGATCAAACTTTATTGTTATAAGAAATATGAAATCGAACTGATCTTTAAAAAAATATATATTTTGTAATTGTTGAATCAATTAACGCAATCAAACTATATCTGTATCTTCCAATTCTACATCCAATTCTATCCAATTCTAAATCCAATTCTATCCAATTCTAAATCCAATTCTATCCAATTCTAAATCCAATTCTATCCAATTCTAAATCCAATTCTATCCAATTCTAAATCCAATTCTATCCAATTCTAAATCCAATTCTATCCAATTCTAAATCCAATTCTATCCAATTCTAAATCCAATTCTATCCAATTCTAAATCCAATTCTATCCAATTCTAAATCCAATTCTATCCAATTGTTTAAGGTGGTCGGTCATTTTCGATTGTATTTATTTTAAAAATTGAACAAAATTTCATTTCTTCTAAACTTTAAACACTATTGTATTTCTTCAAAATCTTGAACACGATTGTATTTCTTTTGAATTTTGGACAAAATTTAATTTCTCCTAACATTTTACACAATTATATTTTCTAAAGGTTGAACACTTTTGTATTTCTTCAAAATCTTGAACACGATTGTATTTCTTTTAAATTTTGAACAAAATTTCATTTCTTCTAAACTTTAAACACAATTGTATTTCTTCTAAATTTTGAACAAAATTTCCTTTCTTCAAAAAATTTTAAAACGATTGTATTTCTTCTATATTTTAAACACTAAAGTATTTCTTTAAAAAATTTAACACGATAGTATCTCTTCTAAATTTTAAACAAAATTTAATTTCTTCAAAAAATGTTAACACGATTGTATTTCTTCTATATTTTAAACACTAAAGTATTTCTTTAAAAAAATTTAACACGATAGTATCTCTTCTAAATTTTGAACAGGATTGTATTTCTTCTAAAAGTGTAAAAGATAGAGAAGATTAATTCTTTGAAAAATAAGAAAAAATCCTAAATCCTTCCAATATGCTTGGTTTAGAATTTTAGAAAGTAATATTATTTGTATTTACTTACAATGCAAAAATGTTTTTCATTAAATATCTTCCATAAATGTGTAGTATCGTCAGATTAGGGAAATAAATGACAAGAAAAATTGAAATAATGTTAAAATCCTTTTACCAGGAAATTTCGGAACATTTAAGTGCATCCTCCACTCAGACACATGAAATAACTTGTATTTTCTGCAATTTTGCAATTTTGAAAATAGAACTCCCCAATTTTTGACTTCGCTTCATGATTACAGATTTCAAAGCGCTAAAGGAACTGATTACTTGCTTCAAAATAATCTCCATGTATATCTTTGCAACCTGATGTCATATACCTTTACTTTAAACTTACATAAACAGTGGTCAGGCCAAATTTAAAGAATTTTAGCCGCAGCTTAAATTTGAGACGAGGCTCAAATATGGTTGGTTCCACTAAAAATTGTATTCAATATTTTAAGATTTTAGCCGGCGCTCTATTGAAACCGATTTTTGGCGGATTTAAAACGCGGCTCAAATTTATTAAATTCGGACACAGGTTGAAAAAATATTTAGATTATAAATTTAGAGTTTAAGGGGCTCCATTAAAAAATTTCCGCAAAGGAATTGAGTCTTTGCCACAAACTCTGATTTTTTAATTCCTATATCTTTAGAACCCAATGTCGTAAACCTTAGATATTTCAAATTATGAATTGTGTTAGTTCAAGTGATCTAAGTTTGAAATATAAAAGATTTACACCATTAGATTGGCAAGATATAAGCATTAGGAAATTTGAGTTTGTGACAAATACTCAATTCCTTTGGTCCAGCCACCTATGAGCGAATAGCTTTATTTTTTAGATATAAAATCGACTCTAGTGTACTGTAGTGTAGGATTACCTAAAACTAAATTCTTCCCTCGAGCTACTGTTTGTGGTGATTTTTCTTCTTTCTAAAGTTACCTCAAGGATCAGAAGAACTACAATAAGAAAAATATTAATATTTAACAAACAATTTGAAATAGAAAAGAGAGATGAAATTAAAAAAAAAGAAATTTAAGAGAAAAAAACTTCAGGTTTAAATCAAAGTATCTTAAAGTAAATTAAAAGTTACAAAAGAGGATTTTTGTTTTTAAGGATTAAAGGATTGTACATGTAATTTCATGGGAAAAGTTTAGCTTTTCAGCTTGAAAAACGAATATTTATTTGATATACGCACACCCTTGACATTTAATTTCTTTATAATGACTGAAAGTGCTTACTTATCTGTCCGATAACTGCAAGACAAGGTCCTAATATGAGAGGTATCACGATACTCAGTACAATAGACGCCTGAAGTTAAAAACTCATTTTAGAATAAAACAAACAAAAATTTAAAAAAAAAGATAAATAATACAACTGCCACATTTTTTCATGCCATTTTTACAAGTGTTCTTCAATTAAGATGAAAAAAAGTTTTTCTTTTTTCTTTTTGTATTCACACTGATAAGGATGAATGTGAGAAAGTATTTTTGTGAGTTATTTTTCCATCTGTTAAAGTTAAATTTCAGTATTTTTCTCTTTTCCATGATTTAGCACAAAAGTCAAAAAATCGTTTTTCCTAATTTTAATATCAGCAACTGTAATTTTCGGCCTTTTGCTTATTTCGTTTTAAGGTTTTTGGACTTTTAAAAGGTTCAAGAATTTTTTCAGAAGTTCTGGAGCTTTCGCTTTTTTTACTGCACTATATTACATTTTAACCCTGAGAGAATTTATTTGCAAGAACTAGCTAAAAAACGGTCGTTTTATTGGTTCGGTTTTTGTTAATTCTTGCAAATTTCTGGCACAGTTTTTAAATGTTTAGAATAAATAGTTTGGAATTTTTAGAACTCCTCAAAATATTCTGGAACCTTTGAAAAATCCATGAGCAAAGAAGAGTATCTAATAATTGATACAATACTGTTGATGTAATATAAAGTGACCCTTTAATACAATAATTGTCATAAACAATTCACAAAGGTACTCCTAATACAAGTATTCCAGTAAAACGTCGTATTTTTTGGAATGAAACAAATCTAATTTATTCATTTTATGTTTTCTCCTGCATATTTCCGTATTTTTCTTTTGTGGAGAAATTATACAATAAAAACCTTAATATTTTTTTCACCATAACTCGTCAATCACCGTGCCAAAACTGGGGTTTAAAGGGAGTGACCGGCAATGTATGGTGGTTAAACTGAGTATGCAGTATTGTTGACAAAATTTTTGGATTAATTTTAATATCGACGACAAAAATAAAGTCTTTTCAGAAATTCCAGAAAATCTTTGTGATTAAAGAGAAATTATAGAAACTAATAATTGAATAAGATTACTTTTTTCGATAATAAGAGTTAATTTTTATTTTCTCAACCTGTTCCTAAACATTTAATTAGTTTACTGTAGAATTTTGCTTACATTTAATGTCGTCGTTATTTGATAATTTTAAAAAACTGATTCTCAAAACGTACCTACCAAAGTTTATAATTTTGAACGTCGACTTTACGCTCAAACTCAGTAAATATATGTCGTAGAAACGTTTTATATGTCTCAAATGAATCCTAAAAAATGGGTTCCCAATACTACATATTCAGTTCAACCATATACATTGCCGGTCACTTCCTTTAAAGCCAACACGCTAAAACCAAGTTACAAACTGCAGGATTCAATAAGTCGAGTAAAAGACGAGTTTTTTTCCCACCAGATTTCGCCCAGTTTGTGAGTGGACTTCAGAAGCGTGGCGGTGCAAAAGTGGGTGATGTTAACAACACCCACTTTTGACAAGATTATTACAGAGTTTAATTTCACTTAAAAACTCAACTAAAACTCCACTTCTGGATTGCAAAAGTGAAGTTAAACTCCATTTTAACTTAAGTGTCTATTTGCTGGGAAATGGATGGCCACTTGAAAATAACGTAAAGGTAAATACCTGATGCATCCTAGACTCTAAACTGTCTGATATAAAACAGTTTGGTGATTTCCCACTAATCTGTTCATCTAGTATTCCATAGATAAAGCTCAGACCCCACATTATACTAATTAAAGATTAAAATTATACTAATTAAAGTTTACAATTATACTAATTAAAGATTACAATTATACTAATTAAGGATTACAATTATCCTAATTAAAGATTATAATTAGCCTAGTTAAAGATTACAATTATACTAAAAAAAGATTACAATTATACTAATTGAAGATTAAAAATATACTTTAAGACTTATTTTTTTTATTTTAAATAGTCATGAAAATTAGAAACAGTGATTGTGATTTTTAAGCTACTAGTTAAACTATTTTCTTTAAAAAAACGCAGACACCAAAATAAATAAATTGCGAAAAGTAGTTAAACTGCGTTAGGGTAAACTTTGCATCATAAAGTACACGGTTCAACTATTTGTTGATTTTTATTAAATCTGGCCCCTGTTGGTTAGAAAAATTATTTTTAAGTTTGAAACCTGAAGTTGGCAGAACCAAATGAATAAAAATTTAAATAAATTTTTAAGAGCATTTTTTTGATCTTGAACAAAAATCGAGTGAAAGAAAAATCGGGTTGCTAAAAGTGAAAGCAAAATCGGGTTGCTAACAGTGAAAGAAAAATCGGGTTGCTAAAAGGAAAGAAAAATCGGGTTGCTAAAAGTGAAAGCAAAATCGGGTTGCTAACAGTGAAAGAAAAATCGGGTTGCTAAAAGTGAAAGCAAAATCAGGTTGCTAACAGTGAAAGCAAAATCAGGTTGCTAACAGTGAAAGAAAAATCGGGTTGCTAAAAGTAAAAGCAAAATCGGGTTGCTAACAGTGAAAGCAAAATCGGGTTGCTAACAGTGAAAGAAAAATCAGGTTGCTAAAAGTAAAAGCAAAATCGGGTTGCTAACAGTGAAAGAAAAATCGGGTTGCTAAAAGTGAGGTTTATATCGTAAAGCAAGGAATTCTCTAAGAAACGAGAAAATTAGATTCAAGATAGGAATAATTTATCGTTCTTACAGACTACAGAGGGACAAAAAGAGAACCGTGAATCGGAAAACTTATGAAAGTTGAAAATTTGAAAATTTTATAATCAATCTAAAAGATTTTAAAATAAATAAAGCTACCCAATGTATGTTAATACAGCAATAACCAGAAAACTGTAGAATAGGAAGACGACATTAAGACAAAACAGAATTGCATTTGATGTTACAATGCAAGTCGTTTAACTAGTAAGTTATAAAATCACATATTAATTGAAATGGGTCTGTTTACAATGCACAATTGCTGTGCCTCATGTTTGACTATTAAAAGTCATAAATTGAGTCTAAAAGTCGACTTCCTTTTCCAGAGTTATCTGGTTCTGGTTTTCTGGATGTTTGTATTTTATAAATTTTTAAAGAAAAAATTTTAATCAGAAAGAATTTGAAAAACCGGCTCTCTAGGATTGGACTTATTTACAAACAAAGACGACAGCTTTCAGTTTTCTGGTTCTCACTGTTAAGAATTACCTAATTTTCCTAATATCTCCAGGTTCAATCTTGAGATCCTCATCTGGTTCAGATACACTCATCTAGATTTTCATTTAGCTAATATTAAAGGGAAAAATTCATTTGCCTAATAGTATTAGGCAAAAATATAATCACAAGGGTCTTCTATTTCAATTAAAAAAACATTTTGTGGATTTTCAACATTTAATGAAAATCGAATTTTGTTTTGAGGCAAATTTTTGAAATTTTGATCATTCATAAACCTTTCCTGAGGTCATATGAGGTCCCACACAAAATTTGGGCCCGATCGGTTCAGCCTTTTGGACGTTTATTAAATTCAAACAAACAGACAAACAGACAAGCAAAGTATATATTATATACATATAGATAGTACAATAGATTGTAATAAGAAATTATGCATGACGTCATTGGTGTCAAATGTGACACAATTCCATTGCAAATTTTAGAAGTTAATATTTTGTCTGACAACAGAACCGTAAACTTCAGAGCTTTCTTTATTAGGTGATGAAAGACCTACAGGAGTTCTATCTGATGTTCCTGTCTCGAGAAACTGATAGTAGTATTTTCAACTTTTTCAGTTTAAATATACATTTTAGATGTTTAAATATATATTTCTTCCAAGACAAAATGTTTCATGGGTCTAACCCAATCATCAGTAGGAATAAAAATAAAAATTATAAGATTTGGTATAAGATTCAAGATTCTAAGTTTTAAACAGATGATATTCAGCAAATACGCAACCAATCTGAAAATGACGATATCTCAGAGGAGCCTGAAAAACTCAGATTTGCTTCTATTATTATTTGAATTTAATAAATTTTAATTTTAAATCGATATGATTGATAATATAATTGAAACGTCCGTAATACGGAACCAGAACTCCAACAAATGGCAGTGCAGTATCATTGTCACGTGTACCGTCTGTATCAGCAAACAAAAAGAGAATGTGAAGAAACCGCATGAAAAATTATTTCTTAACAAATATTTTGGTAACTACAAAATTGTCTGTACTCTGTAAACCTATTCTCTAATAAAAAGTTGATAATGATAAATTAAAGAACTGAAGAACTTTCCCATGAGAAAAAAAAATACATTAAGGGGCTGTATATAACATAATTAAGTGACCCACCATCAGGGGGGATGATAGTCTCTCTCAAGGTTATAATGCAAGGAAAGTTAATTGCAGTTGTGTATTCTCTGCGTAAATATTGAAACCAGTTCTCTCTGGGCGGAATTTGTAAACAAGAATAGATGCATCTGTGTTCGTTTAATATCCGAGTAGGTTAAAAGAATTAAATTTTGATAATTTTGATAGTTCAAATAATAGTTTCTTATGACCAGAATATTTCATTGATTTTTTTGTGTTAAAGATGGATCCCATGTCAGGCTTCGACATCCGTCTTGTGTTTACATTAGCGCCCAGAGACAGTACACTGCAGTACAAAAGATGTGTACACTTCTGAAATAACTTTCCTTGCATTATATCCTTGATCTTGCGGAGACTATAGACACATCTTTACAGTCTTTTACCCTTCTCATAAAATAGACTCTGGCAGACATAATAATATTATGGCTTCTGAAATTAGGTATTACAATGCTAATTCATAAAAATGACGATATCGAATTTGTCACTGAATTCCCATGCTTTTTGGGACAATTAGTATAACCACTTTGCCCACCATGCAAAGATAACAATATCCGATTTACTTAAGGTAACTTTCAAATCTTGGTCTGATCAAGAATTAAATTAGATATCAGGGTTTATGAAGATTGAAATAGTATTTTCAAAAGGATTGTTTAACCTTAAAGAGGCTGTCGTCTTTTTGTCCTATCACTCTCATTTTTGACACTATCACAATGAAATTTTGTAACTTTTACTGAATAGAATTTTCAAGGATTTCTTGTTAAATTTTTTTTTAAATGCATAGTGTAGAGTACAGGGCGATAAAAAGTCAGAACTCTGTAAAAAAAAAATCGAAAATAGCCAAGGAGTATGAAAAAGAAAGGAGATACTACTTACGCAACCGGCCCTACCATATGATTATACATGCTTTGCATACGGTACTCCATTTGTATTTGTAAACAAGATGAGTACCGCTTGCAAGGCATGTAAAACCTGTTGTGATTAAAGCAACAAATCCACTTTATTTGTTAAAAGCCCTTAAAAACTGGATGTAGAAACACGTGTCACATTTTAATATTTGTTCGCATTTTGTTTAACCTCCAAACCACCCAAACTATCGGTCTAATTTTTTTTCAATGAGCTGGCCTTGAAAAATTGGACTTTGAACATGCATTTCAACCCTANATAGATTTAGACCCCTCAGCTCCTTTATTGGGTTAACAAGTATTATTTTGATATCCATGTTTTAATTTCTTGAAACTGTTAATTTCATTTGTGGTATCTCAAAAATCGACTCCCGCATTTCTTGCTTATAAGAAGCAATGGAGAAATTATCAGAATAAAAACATTTTTCTAGTCAGGAAAACGACGATATCTTTAACATTTTTGATCAGATTAAGGTTTCAAGCTGGTTCCGCTATAAATCGGGCATTGTCATTTTTCATGGAGGGTCATTTGAAATTACGCTTACAGTTCCTTTACATTTTTTTGTCACCTTTGTAGTTGTTGATTTTTCTGGAGCTGTAGGTTCCTCAGAGTGTATTGATACTGTTACTTCCGAGGAACTCTTCGGATTAATTGTTAGAAGGGTTTCCAACTTCTCCTTCTTCACTTCGCTACCGTTCTTTGTATTCACAATCTAGAATAAAATTTACAAAACACTGGACACTTAATTTCTTAATTTATTAACCATAACCTTTGCTACCAGTACACACGTCGGACCCACGAACTTCGGACAGTACACACGTCGGTCTTACAAACTTCGGACTGGTACAAACGTCGGTCTTACAAACGTCGGACTGGTACAAACGTCGGACTGGTACCAACGTCGGACAAGTACAAACTTCGGACCAGTACAAACGTCGGACAGGTACATTTATAAAAAAAAGTAGGAATTTGGTTGAGTTTAAAAAAATACCATTTCTAAAAGAAATGAATTAAAAATCACTCACTTATTGTGATGAAAATTAAAGACAACTGAATAAAGTCTCATCCTTTGAAGGTAGCACTGTATAGTTTATACAACAACAGACCAAAAAGGAGTTGAGTTCAATTGTCACAAACTCTGATGTTTCAATTCCTTTACCTTTGCTACCCGATGTCGTATAATCTTTAATATTTCAACCTATGAAATCTATAAAATTTAAGTTTGAAAGTATCAAAGGTTAATTCCATTACCAGGTTGTAAATATATAGGGATGAGAATATTTGAGTTAGTGGAAAGAACTCAGTTTCTTTAGGTAGATTTTTATTAGACTGCAGTCGATATAAGAAAATAACTTTTTTAAATCTATATATAAATCTGGCTTGTCTGTCTGTTTGTCTGTCTGTTTGTATCCAATAAACGTCAAAACGGCTGAACCGATCGGGCCCAAATTTTTTGTGGGACATCTAGGGACCTCAGGGAAGGTTTATGAATGATTGAAATTTCAAATATTTGTCTTCATCAAAATTCGATCTTCATTAAATTTTTGAAAATTTTGAAAATCCACGAAATTTTTTGTGAAAATCCGCGAATTATTTTTGTTTTGTTTTACGATGTACACAAAGAGAACATGTTCACAATTAATTTAGAAGATGGGCGCGAAGCGCCCTCTAAGGCTAGTATCTTAAAATTCAAATACTTGTTTTTCTTAGTCCGACGTTTGCACTGGTCTGACGTTTGTAATGGTCTAACGTTTGTAATGGTCTAACGTTTGTAATGTCCGACGTTTGTCCTGGTCCAACGTTTGTACTGTCCGACGTTTGTGGGTCCGAGGTACCTAATCTTGACTGAAAGAGTATTAGAATATTAGTAGATGATTTTAAGGGAAAATAGATCATTTGAAGGGGAAAATAGATGATTTGAAGGGAAAATAGATAAAATTTCGGGAACAAAAAGTTTCAAAAAGGATAAAAATCTAGACTTTTGATGTCAAATTTTTAATTTTTTCCTCCCGATCTTCAAAAATCACCCCACCCCCCAGCCTCAGGGAGGGGGTGATTCTTAAAATAATACACCACTGTAGAAATAGTTTTATATCTTTTAGATAAAATAAATATAAAAATAATATTGTTGTATACCTCATTATCAATAAAAATATGTTCCTCTGGGTTTGCATCAAAAGATACCTGTTTCTTCATCGAGTACAGTTGTCTAAACATACATTATATTTATTACGAGAATATAAGTAGAATATCATGATATTATCAGAAATAGTTGAGTTAGGTACGGATAGTTGAACTAATTACCTAATTATCTAATAGTTAAGTTAGGTACGGATAGTTGAACTAATTACCTAATTACCTAATAGTTAAGTTAGGTACGGATAGTTGAACTAATTATCTAATTACCTAATAGTTAAGTTAGGTACGGATAGTTGAACTAATTATCTAATTTAAAAGAAAACTTCACCTCCAATTCACAGATCGACTTTTCTTCACTGTGATTTGTGCTTATATGTTTAAAAAAATTGGAACAAATTCTTCATCACTTTAAATCAACTTTTGTTTTTTAAATACCTTTTAGAAGATGTTGAGAGTTCCTTCAATTCAATACAATCTCCAGTGTGTCGTCTTTCTTCAGTATTTTGGTTTTCCTGGATACAGGTTTACGGGGCATTCTTTTTTTGTTCGGATTTTAAACATTCAAGGTTTTTGATTATTTAGATCCAAAACAAATCTGAGATGTAAATACTATCTTATGTTCGATAAATTCACTTTATTACATTATTCTCTGATGAAAAATATCAACCAAATTGTTTAGTTGATACCTTAAATCAGAGATTTTTTTCTCTATTGTGATAAACTGCCCAGTTTCTGATAAGCCACCTTTAGAGTACAAAAGTGTTTTAAAACGGACTTGATAACGATGCACACACCTAGATACTGGTAGGGATGGGCGTGTTCCTGTGATAGAACGATGCACATCCCTAGATACAGGTAGGGATGGGCGTGTTCCTGTGATAGAACGATGCTCAGCCCAGATACATGAAGTTTGTTTGACTAATAACAAAAAAAATCCGTTTTGTGGAAAACTTTCATAATTAATTTTCTTTTCTTTTTAAATTGGAATATTTTAGTTTTGGTTCATTCTGTATACAATTATATTTTTTGGTTGCCATATCATATATACAATGTTCCCACAAAGGTTGAAATGTTAATTACGACAAGTAGCTTCTTAATTCTGAAAAATCTTACCATTTTCTGTGATTCACTGCTATCATTATTACCACTAAATAAATACAATCAAATTGAAAGTAAAAGTGAATTTGCACACTTACACATCACAGTTAGAAGAATCATAGCACTAAGTTAAACTAATGAAAACATTTCAAAATTACAAAAAGTTATAGTTCAATATTTCTCAAAGAGTGTTAGAAATATATCTCAAAGTATTACATGTGCTCATAATTATAACTAAATGTTATTAATTTCCGAATGATTTCGGCAAGTTCTCTACCTTGCGAAGGTTTTCTTCTAACATTGTGATATTTTATTTTAAAAACTCAATTTAGAAAAGACTATGATTATTATTATTTTTTAAGAAAAAAAATCTTATTATATGGATTCGATTCTCAATATATATATACTCTCAACCACACTTTATTAAAATAGCGACATAATTCTTTATAATTTCATCATTTTGATTTTCATATTTATGTTTGTACGTACCCCTCTAGAATAGCAGTGCAGGGTTTCAAAGAATTCATCAATCCGTATTGTAGAATGAACCTTCATCACCAGATGGGTTGCAGGATACAGTCGCTCTCATATATATCAATACAATGAAGACGACATAAGCATGGAACCAAAGATAAAAGCTGCAATCTTTGTGACAGAAACAATCTCAAGAACTGACGAGGGTCAACCCAGACCAAAATATATTTTCAATAAATGTGGAACTAACATCTACTTTTTTTACTCTACAGAGGTTTGGTCCATCACCATCACCGAATTTTAAATAAATTGGGTTTGTTTGGTTGGTTGTAAACTTGTAAATTGTAAAACGCTTGTTAGAAATCCAAAATTAAATAAAAAAGTCTTTTTAAATGTATTGATATAAACGCCGGCTGCTGTATTTGAAAACGTTTAATTGAAAGGAATGGAATTCAATGAATTGGACAGAGGTTGCTAAACCTGGCACTCTGGTTCAAATTCTTGTGATTACTAAGTTAAATCGATTACAATCCAGATGTAAATCTCCGGGATTTCAGGATCAATCAGTCGCTCCCATGGTTAGGGCGTGTGCAAATATTTCCCCTTGAATCCCCGTATTCTTGTGCTTATAAATCCCTCTTAAATCACTTTCTCTAGATATCTCTCATGATTATGAATTAATGGGATTTATCATGGCTTCATAGTTTTAATGATTAAATACATCCGTAAAAGGTTACTCTTATTTTAATCAGCTCTCTATGGTGTTCGGGAAAACCACTCTTCATGTAGAGAAAGTTTATGGCTTATCTGCCCAGCTCTGACGGTAATTAGCATTGAGCATATCCAGCTCAGCTTGTGTTTGTACCGGACCAGTATGTGGTTTGAAGACATCACAAGGGAGAAGGAGATCCAGCTGATCCTTCAATACAGCAATTCTCCGTCTAGTATTTAGGAAACTCCGATAAGCAACTCTCAAAGGTTCCCTTTATGTAAAACCATTATTTAACTGCTATTGCTCAGGGACTATCTGAGAAGCTCCCTCAACCTCAGATATCTCGTTCAGCTGCTTTGGTTTGGGATCTCTGAACTTGAATACCTTGTTCATCTGCTCCTGATCAGGATCTATCTGAGCAGCTTCCTCGAACTCAAACATCTTGTTCAGTTGCTGCCTCTTCCACAGGTTCTTGAGGAGCAGCATCTCCTGTAGCAAGATCCGCTTCTATTTCTGCTGCTTCCACAACTGCAACAGTTCTGCCTCAAGATCATCTTGTTCCTCAGCTGTTTCTACAACATATTTGTGAAGAGCTGTCTGTAAAGAGCAGTGTCTCCATGGTCTGACACCAAACCTTTTTATCTGTAAACCTCCTGGTTTCTCAGTCATATCTGGAGGACACTAGATCCTATCCTTATAGATCCTCATAACCACTTCTTCATCTGCAGTCATTGGTCTGTATACAGGAATTCTAGCTGCTCTGGATCACAAGCAAGATCGGGTCCTTGCATAGAATCCTCTGGAGAGTATAGAGCAGCCTCTGATGTATCCAGATCTGTAGTTAGATTAGCTGTTATGGTTACTATCGGAGCAGTACCAGACAAATCTCTTGGTGATGCTGATGAATCTGATGACGCATACTCATGCATAATGAAAGGGAAGAAGGCTGGTGTTCTCCTTTGTTCTCTGACCGGCATGATGAAGATCAACTTATCTAATTGCAGTATAATGGTGCATGTCTCCATGCCTTGGTTGTACAAACAGAGACTCAGCTCGACGTCTGTACTATTTAAGGATCCCAGGTGCACTAACTCTATTCTCTAGGTTCTCTACTCTGCTATGAATCTGAGAAAGGGCTTTTAGTTTCAGTAATCATGCTCTAAATATTACATTCTTAATAACCAATTCAAAGTTAAAGATTCCTAAAGCTTTAAATCGTTGATTCAGGGGAAGGCAGTTCAACAACCTCTCCAATTAATTAAATTTGGTCCAAGCTTATTTTATTTGAAGGTAGACATTATCAAAACCAAACAATTTCTTTTAACAGTTTAGTGTCAAAACAAGCAACTCAGTTGTTTCAATGTTTGAAGATTTTTAAAATACAACTCAGTTGATTCCTTTTAGTTAGAACTGCCTCATCATCAGGATCCAATTCTATAATATTTAATATTGATTATTGAAGGGACGTAATTTCACCATAGATATATAAGGTTGCGTGTGCGATTTACAATGGTACCCTTTAAACATGTGACTACATGACAAGGATAACAGACTTAATCCGTAGTATTTAGGATACATCCTAAACCTACTTATCCCTCCTAAACCTACATATCCCTCCTAAACCTACATATCCCTTCTAATCTGTCTATCATCCTATACCATACCTGCCTATCTCTCCTGACCTACCTATCCATTCTAATCTACCTATCATCCTATACCATACCTGCCTATCCCTCTTAAACCTACATATCCATTCTAATCTACCTATCATCCTATACCATACCTGCCTATCCCTCCTAACCTACCTATCCATTCTAATCTGCCTATCATCCTATACCATACCTGCCTATCCCTCCTGAACCTACATATCCATTCTAATCTACCTATCATCCTATACCATACCTGCCTATCCCTCCTAAACCTACATATCCATTCTAATCTACCTATCATCCTATACCATGCCTGCCTATCCCTCCTAAACCTACATAACCATTCTAATATACCTATCATCCTATACCATACCTGCCTATCCCTCCTAAACCTACATATCTATTCTAATCTACCTATCATCCTATACCATACCTGCCTATCCCTCCTAACTTACCTATCCTTCTTAAACCTACATATCCCTCCTAAACCTACATATCCCTCCTAAACCTACCTATCCTCCTAAACCTACCTATCCTTCTAAACCTAACTATCCTTCCTAAACCTACCTATCTCTCCTAAACCTACATATCCTTCCTAAACCTACCTACCCTTCCTAAACCTACCTATCCTCCTAAACCTACCTATCCTCCTAAACCTATATATCCTCCTAAACCTACCTATCCTCCTAACCTACCTATCTCTCCTAAACCTACCTATCCTCCTAAACCTACCTATCCCTTCTAAACCTACCTATCCTTCCTAAACCTACCTATCCTCCTAAACCTACCTATCCCTTCTAAACCTACCTATCCTCCTAAACCTACCTATCCTTCCTAAACCTACCTATCCTCCTAAACCTACCTATCCTTCCTGAACCTACCTATCTCTCCTAAACATAAATATCCTTCCTAAACCTCCCTATCCTTCCTAAACCTAACTATCACTCCTAGCCTTCATATCCTTCCTAAACCTTCATATCCCTCCTAAACCTACCTATCACTCCTAACCTGCATATCCTTCCTAAACCTACCTATCTCTCCTAAACATACCCCTCCTAAACCTCCCTATCCTTCCTAAACCTACATATCCGTCCTAAACCTGCCTATCACTCCTAGTCCTAACCTACATATCCTTCCTAAACCTACATATCCCTCCTAAACCTACCTATCTCCCATAACCTACCTATTACTCCTAAACCTACATATCCTTCCTAAACCTAAATATTTCTCCTAAACCTACATATCCTTCCTAAACCTGCCTATCCTTCCTAAACCTACCTATCCTTCCTAAACCTGCCTATCCTCCTAAACCTACCTATCCTTCCTAAACCTACCTATCCTTCCTAAACCTACCTATCTCTCCTAAACATACATATCCTTCATAAACCTCCATATCCTTCCTAAACCTACATATCCCTCCAAAACCTGCCTATCCCTTCTAAACCTACAAATCCCTCCTAAACATACCTATCCCTTCTAAACCAACATATCCCTCCTAAACCTACCTATCCCTTCTAAACCTACCTATTCCTCCTAAACCTAAATATTCCTCCTACACCTGCCTATCCCTCCTAAACCTACCTATCCTTCCTAAACCTACCTATCCTTCCTAAACCTACCTATCCTCCTAAACCTACCTATCCTTCCTAAACCTGCCAATCCTTCCTAAACCTACCAATTCCTCCTAAACCTACCTATCCCTCCTAAACCTACATATCCTCCTAAACCTACCTATCCTCCTAACCTACCTATCCTCCTAAACCTACCTATCCTTCCTAAACCTGCCAATCCTTCCTAAACCTACCTATCTCTCCTAAACCTACCTATCCTTCCTAAACCTGCCTATCCTCCTAAACCTACCTATCCTCCTAAACCTACCTATCCCTCCTAAACCTACCTATCCCTCCTAAACCTACCTATCCCTCCTAAACCTACCTATCCTTCCTAAACCTACCTATCCTCCTAAACCTACCTATCCTCCTAAACCTACCTATCCCTCCTAAGCCTACCTATCCCTCCTAAACCTACATATCCCTCCTAAACCTACCTATCCTCCTAAACCAACCTATCCCTCCAAAGCCTACCTATCCCTCCTAAACCTACCTATCCCTCCTAAACCTACCTACTAATCCAGATGCTGCAGAAATCTCCTCTTCAACGATTACCTTCCTCCGTCTATAATCTGCCAGCCTTTGACTGAAAAATTATTTCATAAAAATATTTTATGAAGAAAAGTGGAAGAAGCTCTCACGTCAAATCTATATAAATTTCATGTCAGATGAAAAACATTAACATGTTTTCAATAAATACTTATCTCTCTTTTGAACTTTTAAATAAACTTAATTTTCTTATCCCTGGGCAGAGATCACAAAGTTTAACAAGTGATTTGACGTAAATTTTTCCATTTCCTTATATATTCAGGGTTACCCACGAAG
Source organism: Eurytemora carolleeae (assembly GCF_000591075.1). Taxonomy (NCBI): domain Eukaryota; kingdom Metazoa; phylum Arthropoda; class Copepoda; order Calanoida; family Temoridae; genus Eurytemora; species Eurytemora carolleeae. The sequence continues at coordinate 151,431 of NW_019396953.1, read as the reverse complement.
GATGAGTCTGAGAAGACTTAAAACTCTTGAAAAATGACAGTTCCAATGTTAAAATTATAGTCTTCTGTCTTGAATAACGTCTTTTCATATCTTTATAAATGATTTAGAAAAGATAGAAACAAGTTTAGAGTTAGCAGCGCATCTTGAATAAACAAGATCAGCTGATATTATAAATTCTTTACAGTCGTCTCTGAAGTCTCATCTTTTGTGTGTAACCCTGTATATAATAGTAGGGAGGAAGAAAAAGCGGACTGGGAGATTGAGGGGTAGGGAGGGGGAGGAAGGGGAAGGAAGGGGGAGGGGGGGAGGGATGGGCTGATAAGCACTTTATTATCAGTTCTATAGTATACCTGAATGAAGAGAAAAGGATTGCTATATTAGTTAATGGAAAAATAAACATGAAACAACGTTTCGAGAATATCCACAGGTTACAGAAACTATAGTTTAGTTGAAAAAAAATTAAACGTAAAGGTTTTTTTTTAATCTTTAGAAAACCACTCAATTTAATGAAGAAATAAATATGACAGAACGCTTCAAAAATACATCTACAGATTACAGAATCTAATTCATCTAGAACAAATTAATCATAAAAATATTTTTTAATCTGATATTTTAGAAAACTACTCAATTCAAAAGGTTGTCTTAATCTCTAATTTCTCTCTAAAAATGTCTATTAATGAAAATTCAAAGAACAGTTTTGTTTTTCATTTATTTCAGTTCTTTCAGATCTTTTAGTCTTTTAATCTTTTAAACAATCTTTTTATGAAAAAATTTTAGATCTAAATTATAATCATTTTTATAAGAAACCTTTGAATAAAGTTTGTATAGAATTCTTTACTCTTCATTGATTTCTTTGTTAATCAATTTTATTGAAAATGTCTTTGAAAAAAAAAATTATTCATAAATTCATCTTTTTTTATGATTTAATTTAGTTTCCCTGAATTCTACTTCAGGATCATTCTAGAGAATTATTCAATCACATTTTCTTTTTTTTTGAAGAAATACAACAAAATATAATTAAATCTATCTTTTACATGCTTGCAACAGCAATATATATTTCAAAACCCTTCTCCCCTTTGAATCTGAACACGTCAAGGTTTAATTATCAGAGAAAATATTCAAGGTTATTTGATGTTAAAACTTAAAAGTTCGATTTGAATTGAAAAAATTGGAAATTTTTCAAAATTTGATATTTAGATAAATATAAGTGGACATTTTTTGGCTAAATATGATGTCATTATTGACTTTCGTATGGATGTAATGTGTTTTTTTTGTCATTTTGTGTCGGTAATTATTAAACTTTTTAAGTCATTTTCATAAGCGTGTTTAGATTTGTTTGTGAAAGTGCATGCATGATCAAAATCAAAAAAAAAATCTATAATAGACTTGATTTTCATAATTTTTCGGGGGGGAGGGCGAGATATTTTAGATTGAAAAATTAAATTTGAAGGCGATATGAAAACCACCCTTATATTTTTCATCTAAAATACCACAAAATACATTACAATAGTCTACTAACCTATAATACCACAGAATACATTACAATAGTGTACTAACCTAAAATACCACAAAATACAAAATAAAATTTTGAAATTTTGATATTATTTTAATGTGAAAAGTTCCTTAGCAACAGCATAGCTACAGATCACCACACTCAGGGTCATCTTAGTCAGTGTACCTGAAATTAAATATTTAAAGGGACTGTTTGTTGATACTTAAAGGTCAAACGGACTAAGTTAAATCCTTTAAGATATCAGAGAAGTTTTGCACGGATTAAGTTTAATCATCTAAAAATACTATCCTCTGACACTTTTTTTAACATCTAAAAGTAAAAAATAATGATTATTATATTTCTTTGGACCTTTCTGCGTAAACATAAGATATTATCAAACTGTTAAGGATATCAAAATAACTCAAATTGAGAAAGAATAAATTTAAAACGGTACTACATTGATAAAAACATTATTTTTTGATTTTATTTTTTGGGTTGAATTGGTTTTATTCTAAATCATGTTTCTATATTTTAAAACAAATTTTCTTTTAAACTTGGTTTAATGTAAATAAATGAAAACATGATATTTTCTTGATATATGCTAAACACATAAAATCCCTCTGGAAGATGTTAAGCCTATAAAACATAAGTCTGTTCTCTTTATTTTTGCAGATTTATTTGGATTCAAAAATTTCAGGCATACGGCGGGGAAAAACAGAAAAGGTAACTGTCTGTCTGTCTTTCTATCTGTCTGTCTGTCTTGGTGTATGTATGTATGTCTTTTGTCTGTCTGGTCGTCTGTCTGTCTGTCTGCCTGTCTATCTGTCTATCTATCTATCTATCTATCTATCTATATATCTATCTATCTATCTATCTATCTATCTATCTATTTATCTATCTATCTATCCATCTATATATTATTACCTATTGCAATGTTTGCAGCGCATAGGTTAGCAAAATAGGCATTACATGGATCCAAGAGTAACCTTTAATAGAATTTATAAAAAAGATTATGTTAAAAATAAAAGTTGCATTTGCTATCCGTTAACCGTTTTTTTTTACTTAGTGGCAATAAAAAGGGGTTTGTTTGTCGTGCGAAAGCAATTATGATGTTTTTAACAAGAGCTACAAAACCTCATTTTTCCTTTTTATTTTTAAACATCAAAAATATAGAAAAATTAAAAATGATCCAGTTAAAGCTAAAATAATGTAAAAATCGTTCCTCAATTGTTAAAATAAAACCACTGTATCCAATTCAATCAACTGGTTGTTATTATTATTATTGTTATTATTATTATTATTCTTATTATTATTATTGTTATTATTATTATTATTATTATTGTTATTATTATTATTGTTATTGCTATTATTATAATTATTATTATTATTTATAAATAACATCCTTAGATGAAGATTGTAATTTTGTTTGAATTTTTTGGTAAAAATTAAATGAAATGAAATCATATATCATTTATTTCCGCAACCAATTCTAATCATATGGTAATAAATAATCTTAATTAATAAATTACAGAAATATGTGGGCCTGGAGTAAAGAAATAGCTGAAAATTGTTAATACAAGTTTATAGCTGTAGGAAACCTTAATTGTAAAATTAAATCTATAGAATAAAACAAGACATTCATATATATATATATATATGTTGAGAATAGCCGGCCAAATGGCTGGACCGATAGGCAAAATTTTTCTCAACTTTTTTCAAAAAAAATTTTTTCCTCGGGCAACGCCGGGCTCTTCAGCTTGTATTAAATAATTTCCGTAATTTTCATCCTTTGAAGGTGACCCAAACCCTGCATATGTCTAAAAAGTGTACTTTCAAAGATTGATAACCTACTAATGTCAAAACTGCAAATTTAATGACATATTGATTTAAATTTGAAATATCTCAAGTTTTTATCAATTAATTTTTTACCCAGGTTAGTCTGAACCGACAACGTCAAACTTATTTGAGAAAGTAGAAGATTATTTAATAGTTTTATGTTGAATTTGTTGACAATTAAAAAAAAAAATTATTTTCAACTTGTGCTTTACATTTTTAAAACTCATTATTTACTATAGTGATCACCTATTCAAGATGACTTTCAGACTTAAGATAATCCAAACAACATGAGCAACATCAATTTTTACTTAATAACTTAATAATAATAAGCAATATTTGATAAGTTACTGTTAGGACTATTATATTTGTAACATTATTAAATACACATGAGTAGTGTTTTAATGTCGTCTTCCTATTCCACAGTTTTCTGGTTTACTGTGCTACAATGTGAAGGAATAAAATATAAACAATTTTTTAACTTTACAGTGTTAGCCACAAAGTATGAAACTACAGAAACGATTGTTCGGAATTTACACTGTCTGTTTAATTCCTTATATTAAAGATAACCTGCAGCTGTTAACTTTTTGCTTTCTTTGCCAAATCATTATATAAGCCACTAGAAGATACTCTTTTTTAAGTTTACCTGTTCGTGTTTTTTATTGTTGCAAGTACGACGACATTCATAACAATCGTAATCAGACTGAATCCCATCTCAATGAGTACGTACACACCATCCTCGGTTATATCATATAAAACATCCATTTTAATTCGATATATTCTATCAAAATTAAATTCAATCTCTTTGACAAGTAAAGATTAACATATGTTTTGCTTAGGTAGTTCAGAAGCACAAAATAATTAAGTCTTTGCCAGATTCTGTCAGTTCAAGTTGTCAAGTTATCAAAGGTTGAAACCATCAGATTACTAAGATATGGGGATTCAAAAATTGGAGTTTGAGGCAAAAACTCAATTCCTTATAAAATTTTGTGAGGGTAGACACTGTATAGATATATTCTTGGAATTTAAGAATTTAGTTTTAAAAAAATCATATAAAAATTTTATTGTTTTCACTGTATTTTCATCTCCCCCCCCCCNGTTATCTTCAGGTAATCTTTTTCTTTCGGGTTATCTTCAGGTAATCTTTTTCTTTCGGGTTATCTTCAGGTAATCTTTTTCTTTCGGGTTATCTTCAGGTAATCTTTTTCTTTCGGGTTATCATCAGGTAATGTTTTTCTTTCGGGTTATCTTCAGGTAATCTTTTTCTTTCAGGTTATCATCAGGTAATCTTTTTCTTTCTGGTTATCTTCAGGTAATCTTTTTCGCTTGATGCCTTTATGCAATTAAATAATATTGTCAATATCAAAAAAAGAATTGTCATTATTATGAAAGTTTCCCTATTCATATATTATTCTCCCCAAAAAGTATAAAAGTGAAAAGGTATACAACATAACAAAGCTGCTCCTTCTTTACTTGGTGAAGAAAAACTATTCCAATTTTCTGTAAACCGTAGGACTAGGAGTATATACAAGTGACAAACAAACTTCATTTCGGGAGAGGTACCAAACTTTTGAAATACAAACTTGTGTAAGACAACCTTTTAAAAGAAAAACTTTTAAATGACAAACTACTAAATGGCAAACTACTAAATGACAAACTAATAAAAGAGAAAATCCTTAAAGACAAACTCCTGAAAGACTAAATCATAAATGAAAAACTCATAAATGACTAACTCATAAATGACTAACTCATAAATGACTAACTCATAAATGACAAACTCATAAATGGTAAACTCCTGAAAGACATCGATCTCCTAAATGACAAACTCATAAAAAACAAACTCGTGAAAAAAACTCCATAAATAAACTCAAAAGACAAACTTCTGAAGAGCAAATCTTGTTATCTCTACTCTACTCTATATATCTACTCCTAGTTCCTGGTTTCCAGTAATTATCTAGCTTGCTATATCCCTGCAGAACAAGGACCGTGGGAGACTATATCAGAACATGGATAATAACCTAACTGGACAGTGATCCCCAAAATTCATCAGAATATTCCATACTTTTTACTCTACTCATACACTCATTAAATGTACACTTTTTTCAATTCAACCAAAGTTATTTTACTCTTTTAGTTTAAAATAACTAATCTTTTTTTCGGCCAACTTTGCATTTATCAAACAAAATCATAGCTGCAGATATGATTGCTCAAAAAAATATTTCTAAAAATTAACTTGAAGGTAAAAAATGATATCCTATGTATGCTACCCAACAAAAACTTTGCTTCAATAAAGCATCTTTCCCAAACTTTACTCTGCACATCGCCAAGTTTTTAGCAAACATATCTGCATCAAATTGTCTCATGGTTTTTGACTCTCTCTGTAAGATATGATGCTTAAGACATAGATGATTCTGAAGGTACATATTGCATGCTGGAAGGTATCAACCCATCTATTGAACAAGAAAACTAATGTGCATTCTTAGTTTTTTGTTTACTCAGGGTTCCACGGACAATTCAGGGACATCTAATATTAACAAATCTTTAGTATGCAGACTTTTGCAATATCGAGGTTTAAGCTTAATTTTGGTCCAATTTAATCAAACAAATTGAATAGAGTCATTTAACTTTAAATGTGTTAATTTATATTCTTTTTATGATGTTTATGTTGACATTTTCTTTAAATTTGTCATCATTTTATTTTTGTTTTGATGAATTAATTAAAGTTGGTTTGCTTTTTTTTCTTTGAAATTTAAATATTAGAAAATCCGCAAATTTTTGGAAAGCACACTGATCATAATCATTATTTATATTTGCAGGTTGTTTATAAAACGTTGTTTGATTTAAGCAATTATATCATTTGTTTAGATTTGATTTACAACATTCTATTCACCCCCTCTACCTTTTTCCTCTTTTTACCCCCCCCCCNGCACCTCTAGAGTAGGAAACCAATACTGCTGACTGCACCTCTAGAGTAGGGAACCAATACTGCTGACTGCACCTCTAGAGTAGGAAACCAATACTGCTGACTGCACCTCTAGAGTAGGGAACCAATACTGCTGACTGCACCTCTAGAGTAGGAAACAAATACTGCTGACTGCACCTCCAGAGTAGGAAACCAATAATGCTGACTGCACCTCTAGAGTAGGGAACCAATACTGCTGACTGCAGCTCCAGAGTAGGGAACCAATAATGCTGACTGCAGCTCCAGAGTAGGGAACCAATAATGCTGACTGCACCTCTAGAGTAGGAAACCAATATCAATATTTTTTTTTTAATACGACGATTTAGAAGTTCTAAATTAGAACCCATGTCATGGAAAATATAACTATCGCAGGATCACATTCTTGACTTTCAAAATTGATTAATTTTTATCTTTTTTTAAATGAAAAAACTAAATTTATTTTACGGCCTGCAGACCAATACTACACACCCATGATTCCCCTTACAGCGAGATGTTATGCTGATTTATTGTCCCATGGGACATTTGAGTCAACCGACATCCCTACAAGTTTTAAGGAAAAAAAACTGCTCATGCTGCAATTAGTCCTTTGTGGATAAAATAAAAACTGTTTATTCTACAATTAGTCCTATGAAGACGAGCTGAAAAGTGTGTATTCTATAATTAGTCATATGAGGAAAAGATAAAAACTGTTTATTCTACAGTTAGTCCTATTAGGACAAGAGGGAAACGGTTCATTATTTAATTAGTCCCATTAGGACTAGCTAAAAACTCTTTATTCTTTAATTAGTCCTAAGGACAAGATGAAAACTGGTTATTCTACAATAAGTCCTTTAAGGACAATATGAAAACTGTTTATTCTACAATAAGTCCTATTAAGACAAGCTGAAAACTGTTTATTCTTCAATTAGTCCTATTAGGACAAGATAAAAACTAATTATTCCTCAATTAGTCCTATTAGGACAAGCTGAAAACTGTTTATTCTTCAATTAGTCCTATTAGGACAAGATGAAAACTAATTATTCCTCAATTAGTCCTATTAGGACAAGATGAAAACTGTTTATTCTTCAATTAGTCCTATTAGGACAAGATGAAAACTAATTATTCCTCAATTAGTCCTATTAAGACAAGCTGAAAACTGTTTATTCTTCAATTAGTCCTACTCCTATTAGGACAAGATAAAAACGAATTATTCCTCAATAAGTCCTATTAGGACAAGCTAAAAACTGTTTATTTAACAATTAGTCCTATTAGGACAAGATGAAAACTGTTTATTCTACAATTAGCTATTAGGACAAGCTAAAAACTGCTTATTTTTCAATTTATCCTTTGAGGACAAGCTGAAAACTGAGAAGTTATTTTTTGATTCTATCTGACTGGAGACTGCAGGTTATTTCTCCGCAGTTTCCGAACTCAACACTTTAAATCATATTTTAAATATTTTCTATGAAGTAGAATTTTCATGCCAAGAAATAAGATTGTGGAAACGGAAAAAATTGGCAAGCACAAGTTTTGAAATGTTGTAATAAACAGGATGTTCCACTAAACAAAAAAGTAAATAGGACATGTCGTCGTAGGGTGATGTTGCAAGTATGAATTTTTAATGATAATAAGAAAATCGTAGCCTCGGCATTTTAAAAATATTGCACTGCACTTTAAATTTAAACATGAAAAATTAGAATTAATTTTATCAAAAAAAATCTGAGTTTTCCAAAAATAATCATAATTTTCAAATCTAGAAATTTTATCAAGGATCCATTTATAAATATTTATAATTACGTCTATAATAAATTTATCTTAAAAGGTGAAGATGAGCATGATGGAGATTATAATTAAGATTGATCAATTCAATTTAATGTTTCTTGTTTAATTCTGTTTGGAGAGGGGGGGGGGGGGTTTGCAACCACCTCCTTAAACGCCTGTATCTTCTTATCAGTGTTTTTTTTTAACCAATTTATCTGTGTTTATATATTTTACAAATTGTATAAATTGGATGTTATATTATTCTTGAGGTGCAGTAAGGTCGTCAAAAAAAGTCGTCTTCTTTTTCAAATATTCTTATTATTCTTTTATACAGTGTGTCCCTCGAAACATGACAGTTGATGAATAGTTTAAAATGTCTTCTTCCATAATTTGATCAGCTGTTTGGTTCTAAAGAGACTAATAACGTCTTTTATACTATAGTAAAATTGATCACAGTATGATATATATGAGTTAAACTTTTTTTTAAGAAATAAACTGCAAAAGTTTTCAATATCTAATACAGTATGTGGAAGAAGACATTCAAAACTATTCACCAACTGTCATGTTTCGTGGGACACCCTGTACTTTATAAGCATTTCATTTGCAGCATTGTTAAAATATTATTTTTCTCAAAAATAAACATGATTTTTAAAGATACATTTCGATCATTAGGTTTCTGTTCAACTTTTCTTTTGTTTGATGACAAATGCTCTGCAGGAGTCTGATTAAAAAGAAAGCACTATTTGGGCCAGATTAATCTTCAATTAACCAATTGAAAAGAAATTGAGTCTAAAAACTCAAATTTTCTAAATTTTGCAACTTCATAGTTTTATATTTAAAACTTATTATACATGATATTGGGATTAGAAAATTTAATAACAGTTTGCGGCACAGACGTCCTTCATTATACATACATCATTTATATAAATATATATAAATATTAAAATTCGTATTTTCCTAGTAAACTTACCTGTTGGGTTTTTCGGAATAAACATTTCTTTGGTCTATTCAATCTTGACATCCTGTGTACAATCTATTCAATCTTGACATCCTGTGTACAATCTATTCGATCTTGACATCTTGTGTACAATCTTTTCGATCTTGACATCCTGTGTACAATCTATTCGATCTTGACATCCTGTGTACAATCTATTCGATCTTGACATCCTGTGTACAATCTATTCGATTTTGACATACTGTGTACAATCTATTAGATCTTGGCATCCTGTGTACAAAGGGTCTTGATGTAATAATCAGTTCTCTTTAAATCTTTTGTAAACATCATTAAATATAGATTTGTGTCATTTATGATGAATTTTGCATTAGATATCAAAGGAGTCGAGTCTTTTCCACAAACTCAAATTCACAAACTCAAAATCACTATAACTTTGCAACCTGATGGTATGGAGCTTTGATATTTCAAGCTTTTATTACTTGATCTAACAGAATTCATAGTTTGAAATATCTATAGGGTCCAGGACAATGGGTTGCAAAGATGTAGGAATAAGAAAATCGGAGTTTGTTGCTAAGACTCAATTCCTTTGTACTATAGACTAAGCTGTTTCGTTTTCACAATAAATCAAAACTTATGAGGTTGTGAATCTCGGGATCTAACATTGATCTTAATCTTACGGATTAATTTAATTCATCTTTGATATCCAGTGATGTTTATAACCTCGAAGGATAACATTTATTGAGGGATCAAGCAGTAAACCTCAAATTTAAAAGTGCCAACATTGGATATCTAGATCAAGCGTTAAAGATCAACGATGTTCCGCACAAAATATCAAACTTGAAATTACGTAAAATTATGAACTGGTGACTATCAAAGCATATGCTATATATTACAAATTAAACCAGTATGCATTTTATTTTATTTTAAAACCTTGCTTATTTTCAAACAATACACATTAAAAAAAATAATATATTGATAACATTTTTTTCAATCCAAAAATGCAACAAAAAAATTCTTGGCTTATTCCTTGATGTATCATGAACACAAGTAGAGTTGCTAGGTCCCAGTAATAGCAAACATATTCAACATTCCGCAAATTCTTGGCTTATTCCTTGATGTATCATGAACACAAGTAGAGTTGCTAGGTCCCAGTAATAGCAAACATATTCAACATTCCGCAAATGTTTCTTCTTTTTGCTAAATTCTATATTTTAAACATTTTATCATAATAATCTTCATATTAAGCTCAAAAATATGTATTTGAACCAATAAAATAAATACAATTTAAAAATAGGTGTTTACTGCATTTAAAATAATAACTTTTAAATATCACTAAAAAATCTGGTAGATTTTTTTGAAATCAACTAGAAAAAAAGTTTTCAAAAAAATAGTTATTTGATTTTAAAAGTACTCTTTTATTAACATTAAAAATTTCACAAAATTAAAAGCTTTTACAAAACCTTTCTTACAATTCTCTTTTTTAGATTCTAAAGAATTTTGTGAAGACGCCATCAACAAAAATGCGCAAAATCAATATTGCACCTTTTGTCCCTGTGCAAATTTCAATTTTTTTGTCATTAATCTTCTCACGATTACTCTTCAAAATATTTTGTACATCTAACTTTCATCCAATTATCCATATCATTAGCTTTCTGTTATATCTTTTTACGATAGTTTTAATGTTAAAATAAACTGAATTAAAATTCTTTCACAAGTTTATATCTTTTAAATAGTTATAATACGATTTAACTCCTTGTATATTCCCTTTAAATGAGTTTTATTATTAGTTAAGGATTGCAAGAATTCTGCGAAACAAATTGCCCAATGCATGGTGTTGCATAGATTGCAGGCGCAGGGCACCCTAATGCATTTCTCATCTTAATCTTAGAAATTTAAAAACGTGTTCTGCGTTGGCTAAAAAAAGTTCTAACAAAGACGATATCAGTTTGGCAGCCAAAGTCCATTTAAAAAATGTATATATTGTTAAGAAGGTTTAAAGTAGTACATATTTTAAAATTCAATTAAAGATCGATTGCTATATCATACTGTAGAGAATAGAGATAAATATGCATGAATATACGATTAAATATCATATAAATAAATAAGTTGAAATTTTTATTCACATAAAGTGTTTTTTTTTTTCACTCACTTTTTCATGTTTTCATGTCATTAATTGTAATTTTCTGTTGTTTACAAAATTTCTGAAAACGGAAACAAGCTTTTTTCCGTCGTCTTTGCTTTTCGTCATTTAGAAAATTCGTCGGCCGATGGATTCATGCTGACGTAGGCGAGGTCAGGGGATTCCAGCAGGAGGAGACTCGATCTCTTCATGGTCTCACGGTCCAGATCATCCTCAGGGAGATCCTCGTCATCGTGTACAAGTTCGTCAACTCCTCCGTCGAACTCAAAATCCTCGATATCGTCGATATCTCGACTGGTGTCGGCAGAACCATCCCGCTTCATCAGTCGGCCGGACGATTTCTTCCGAATAGACCGGCTCCTGGTAAAAAAAAAAAATGTTTGATAAAATGTTTTCCAAACTTTATCTTCACTATTTGATAAGTTCAAGAAAAAAATGTGCAATAATTGGATTGGAAAATAACGGAAGAAGAAGAAATTTCTAATCGACAAATTCGGAATTAGATTTTGCAAAATTGATTTTCAATAAAAAGGATTTGTTAGATATATTTAATGGTTCTGATCAAGGGTTAGGTCTATTTTTTTGGGTGCTGCACCATAGTAGGAGGTGGGGGGGTGGACCCTGCTCAAGGCCTTGCGTAGCGGATAAGAAACGATCAGAAATAATAATTTACAGAGTTTGTCCTTGAGTTTCCAATCGGAATCCCGTTGCGCGGAATTGTACGGAAATGTGCAATATTGCGTGCTAGTAAAATCCACTTGAGTTGGAAACCCTAGTTTGTCCTTTTCAGAATTTGTCTGTCATGACTTTCTCGTGGCAACGTTTCAAAATTTATATATTTACATATTAAGGTCTAAAATTTACAGATTTGTACTGTAATGTAAGGTTTAAAATTTACATATTTGTATTTAAAAGTAAGGTCTAAAATTTAGATATTTGTACTTTAATGTAAGGTTTAAAATTTACATATTTGTACTTTAATGAAAGGTCTAAAATTTACATATTTGTATTTTAATGTAAGGTCTAAAATTTACATATTTGTACTTTAATGTAAGGTCTAAAATTTACATATTTGTACATAAATGTAAGGTCTAAAATTTACATATTTGTATTTTAATGTAAGGTCTAAAATTTACGTATTTGTACTTTAATGTAAGGTCTAAAATTTACATATTTGTACTTTAATGTCAGTCTAAAATTTACCTATTAGTACTTTAATGTAAGGTCTAAAATTTGCATATTTGTACTTGGATGTAAGGTCTAAAATTTACATATTTGTACTTTAATGTAAGGTCTAAAATTTACATATTTGTACATAAATGTAAGGTCTAAAATTTACATATTTGTACTTAAATGTAAGGTCTAAAATTTACATATTTGTATTTTAATGTAAGGTCTAAAATTTACATATTTGTACTTTAATGTAAGGTCTAAAATTTACATATTTGTACTTTAATGTCAGGTCTAAAATTTACCTATTTGTACTTTAATGTAAGGTCTAAAATTTGCATATTTGTACTTGGATGTAAGGACTAAAATTTACATATTTGTACATAAATGTAAGGTCTAAAATTTACATATTTGTATTTTAATGTAAGGTCTAAAATTTACATATTTGTAATTTAATGTAAAGTCTAAAATTTACATATTTGTACTTTAATGTAAGGTCTAAAATTTACATATTTGTACTTTAATGCAAGGTCTAAAATTTACATATTTGTACTTTAATGTAAGGTTTAAAATTTACATATTTGTACTTTAATGTAAGGTCTAAAATTTACATATTTGTACTTTAATGTAAAGTCTAACATTTAACTTAAAGGGCGTGTATGCGTAATTTCAAGAGAGCGTCATGAAAAGATGGAATCCCCGATTCACAAAGCTTTGTCTGCTCAAGTAGGAATTAGACAATGTTTATGATTTTGAAAACTTATTGTTTTCAATTGGATTTGTGCATTTCTATTCCAGGAAAACATATAGGATTTATCAGAATTAAACACTTTTAAACCTAAAAAAGAAACATTATTTTCTACATTTTTCATCTGATAAAATGTGCTGATGTGAATCGGGCATTGCAAAATTTGCGACAAAGGTTCATAAAATTACCCTTCAAACCTTCAAACCTTCAAACCTTCAAACCTTCAAAATGTGATTATTTTCTTGAACATTTTTAGATAAATAAGTCAGGTCAAACTATTTTCTACCGAATTGAAAAGATCAGGGAAGAGTATTCAAATATTTTAAAATCTTTAAATACTTTCTCAGCGTCCTTTGAATTTTTGCTGACACTACGTTGACCCAGCACTTTCAGCTGACAGCTTGCTGACTCAAAGTTTTCAAACAGAATCTGATAAAACAGATCAAAACCACAAATCAAACACAAATATCAGCAAAAATAAAACATCAAAAAAATGTATATATAAATTTTTTGATTTGGTCTTTGCTCTTTGTTTCCAGGGGCAAGGGGAGGGTCAACAATGAAAACGGACAAAAACAGGGAGGGNAGGACAGCATGGATGTAATACCGTGTACAGTGTGCAGGACAGCATGGATGTAATACCGTGCACTATACAGTGCGCAGGACAGCATGGATGTAATACCGTGTACAGTGTGCAGGACAGCATGGATATAGTACCATGTACAGTGTACAGGACAGCATGGATGTAATACCATGTATACAGTGTGTAGGACAGCATGGATGTAATACCGTGTACAGTGTGCCGGACAGCATGGATGTAATACCATGTACAGTGTGCAGGAGAGCATGGATGTAATACTGTGTACAGTGTACCGAAAAACATGGATTTAATTCCGTGTACAGTGTGTCGGACAGCATGGATGTAATACCGTGTACAGTGTGTCGGACAGCATGGATATAATACCATGTACAGTGTGCAGGACAGCATGGATGTAATACTGTGTACAGTGTGAAGGACAGCATGGATGTAATACCGTGTACAGTGTGCAGTACAGCATAGATGTAATATCGTGTACAGTGTGCCGAACAGCATGTATGTATTGCCATGTACAGTGTGCTGGACAGCATGGATGTAATATCGTGTACAGAATCTAATATTGCCTGAGATTAGTTAGAAATAACTTGAGTTGAAATGTCGATAAATAGATGTAAATAATCGGTAAACAAAAATGTTGATAATATTTTGAACAAAACTCAATTGCATTCGGTATTTTTATCTGTAGGGTTGCCTGCACCACCCCATCTCCTCCTTTCCCCCTCCAAGCCCCCCTTCTCACCCCACAATCTCTCCTCCCTTTACCCTTAATCAAAAATGCACAATGCACATCATCCAATAAAAAAATCATGTAAAAAACCCTGATCAAAATAAAGTTTACACGACCGTACTTTTGTAAATTTCATAACCAGGCTCTAGGAGGCATTTATTTGATTTTTTGTTAAAATAAAGTTGCTTTTTAACAATTTTTTTCAATAAATTCTGAAAGAACAACAAAAAAAGATTTAACAATTTTACTGTTCCGATTAGTTTACCTGTTTAGAGGTTTAATACTAATACTAGGATCCTTGTCAAGAATNTTAGGAACACAGCTATCAGATATCCTAAACATGAAACTGTTAGGAACACAACTATCCGATATCCTATACATGGAACTGTTAGGAACACAACAATCAGATATCCTAAAAATGGAATTGTTAGGAACACAACTATCATATAAACAAATGGAACAACCATATTGAATTGCTTCACTCTCAAGAAGTAATACATGTATATACCGACATTTTTAACATGGAAAACCTAGGAATTGTTTTGAATCAAAATGTGGAAAATTTCCACACAGAAAATTAAGTTTAGTTTAGCATGAAATTTACCTGTGTCCTGCTTCTGGTCTAGTCCAGGAGGTGTAGGAGGAGGTGTACAACAAGCTGCCCTGCCGGGACAAGGAGCTCTACAAACATTTAATATTCAAGTTTCTTATTTTGTATGTTTTTTAAAATATGCCCTGAAGATGGTTAAATAAACCGAAAATTTGGCAAAAAGAGTTTTTGTTTCACGGATCTGAGAGTGTTAGATTTAGAAGAATTGTGTATATATACATAAATATATAATATGCATGTAGAAGGAGGTGTACACAAGCTGCTCTGCCCCGGGGGACAAGCAGGTGCGCAATTAGGGGGGGGGGGGCAGAAGTCCTTAACAGGAGTCTATATAGTTCCAAAAATAGCTAATTTTCTCGAAAATTTGAAATTGATATGCCCCCACAGTAATTTTTTTAAACCTTCCCTCATTCTTAAAGCAAACTCAAATTCACTGTAAAATATTTCAATATAAGCTAAGATTCTTTTTTATTTTCGCCCCCTTTCTTTAAAAAATGCCCACAAATCAGATGTTTAGAATACTCACACATTATTATTCAAATTGCCCCACCAGACTTTAATTTGCCTCTTTGTTCAACATTTGTAACCCTTAGTTTTTAAGAATTCCATCAAATATTTGTAATTTGCACCTAAATTTAATTTTTTGTATCCACAAATGTTTTGTAAATACACCAACTTCAACATTTACAGCCCTATCAAAAAAAGTTTTGCGCCCGACAAAAAAATAACCCTTTAACAAAGATTTAAGATTTCCCCCAATAGAAAAAATTCCCCCCCCCCAAAAAAAAACAAAATTTGCCCTTGAAATATATATTTAAGATTTTTCCCACACATAGGAATTAAGTATTTGTCACAAACTCTGATTTTCTAATCCTAATATCTTTTCAGCCTGATGGTGAAAGCTGTAATATTTCAAACTTAGATTATTTAATCTAACATAATTCATAGTTTGAAATAAATCAGACATTGGGTAGCAAAGATATAGCGGTTAGAAAATCATAGTTCAATGCAAAGACTCAAATCCAGTGCCCCAAATATATTCTGAATTGGTTAGGTAGTTTTTCCATGGTTGAGTATAATACACATTTTTCCTGCCCCCCCCCACTAGAAAATTTTAGGGGGGGGGAGGAAAAAAAATTTAATATATCTATATGAGATGAGAAAAAAAAGTAAAGAAAATGGGGAGGAACT
Organism: Eurytemora carolleeae; assembly: GCF_000591075.1. Lineage (NCBI taxonomy): Eukaryota > Metazoa > Arthropoda > Copepoda > Calanoida > Temoridae > Eurytemora > Eurytemora carolleeae. The sequence goes on along the minus strand of NW_019396953.1, from coordinate 135,265 downwards.
GCATAGAAAGGGGACGAAGAAAGGAGGAAAAGTGTATTTGATTAAATCCGTGTTTCTAAAACTGCATCAGCAGCCCCTGTAGGGGTCCAGGCACTTTAATTCTTTAAATTCTAGATTCAATTAGCCTCGCCCTTCAACTTGTAACTAATACGCGCTAATGTTATAAAACATTGTTTATACAACAAAATAATTCATAAGATTATTTCAATAAATACAATTACATAATAAAAAAAATCCTACATATGCTTTGTATAAACATATGTAGGGTTCTCCTCTTTCGAATTTTTAACATTTTTCCTGGGAAAAAGTTGAGAAATTATAGGTGTTAACAACTGTCAGTGTTACGGTCAAACTTGGTGTTTTCCCAGGGGGGNGAAGAAGAAGAAGAAGAAGAAGAAGAAGAAGAAGAAGAAGAAGAAGAAGAAGAAGAAGAAGAAGAAGAAGAAGAAGAAGAAGAAGAAGAAGAAGAAGAAGAAGAAGAAGAAGAAGAAGAAGAAGAAGAAGAAGAAGAAGAAGAAGAAGAAGAAGAAGAAGAAGAAGAAGAAGAAGAATAAGAAGAAGAAGAAGAAGAAGAAGAAGAAGAAGAAGAAGAAGAAGAAAAAGAAAAAGAAAAAGAAGAAAAAGAAAAAGAAGAAGAAGAAGAAGAAGAAGAAGAAGAAGAAGAAGAAGAAGAAGAAGAAGAAGAAAAAGAAAAAGAAAAAGAAAAAGAAAAAGATGAAGAAGAAGAAGAAGAAGAAGAAGAAGAAGAAGAAGAAGAAGAAGAAGAAGAAGAAGAAGACGCACAATGTATATGATTGATATGTTTTGTCAGTTATCTCTGTCTGTCTGAATAATTATACTGCGTCCAATTAATCAAATGTATATATGTTTACATTATATTCCAAAACATCCAATATCCATATGGAAAATAATTATATCCATTAAATAGATTAGGTTTATTGTAGATACTTAGAAAGCAAAAATCCTAATTTAATGTAGCTACTGGTCGGTCGGGTCCAACGTTTTTTTGTCACACTCACATCATGACGGTTTAGGAAGCTTATGGCTGGTTGAAGTTGAAAAAATGTCAATATGAATTTTTTTAGAAATCTATTAATTTGATTTAAGTGTGCGCAAAATGCCCCAAAAGTCTAGGTTCATACTTTAGGAAATGAAATAAACCTTAATCAAATATATATTTTAAAAGATAAAAATAAACATAAAAATTGCGTACTTGAGAGTGAGTCCAAGGAAGTGAGGTGGAGTCGAATGAGTTTAAAGAGCCCAGTCTATCTGTTCCAACATCATTCTCAGTCTACATAGAATTTATATAAAGGGACTGTCAACTTGTTTTAGTTGACCTCACGTTTAATAGTTTCAGGTGCAATTTACAACGTTTCCCCTTTAAACCCCTTACCCTTTAAACCCTGTAAACCGACTTGAATATCAATTTGTCAATTATTAAACTATTTATTGAATACAGATTATTCAATGTGTAAACAATAAATTGAATATTATTTTTTCAATTATTAAAAAATTAACTGCATGAATAAAAATGTTAATTTATTTTCAATACAAAATTAACTTAATTATTATCATATTGTAAGCAATCAACAAATTAGTTTAATATATAAAAGTTTGTTTTCTACTTTTAACAAGTTTTCCGTATAAAAATAATATTTATATATATATACATATTTTTTATCTAGTCGATTTGTCTGTTCGTTTGTATCAAAAAAAACGTGGAATAACGACTGAACTGATTGAACCAAACCCCATGGAAGGTTTAGTGCCGGTGTTGAGCAGATCAGTTTATCCCAATTAAAGTTTTGCCCATTTCAGCCACTGCAAACTAGACAGGGCTACATTACTGATACCACTTTGTGACCTCGTAGCTCCTCTAGTTTCGATTTTAAGCACAATAATTACAAAAGTAAATTTATCCTGTTACAAATTAGAAATTCAAAACTTTTCTGTTCTCCTAAAGAGCATTTTTAGTAAAAGAGTTATGATTGAAAACATAAGAAATTTTACTCTTACAATTTACTTCAGTTTGAAGTGCAACATAATGTTTGACATAAAAACAATGTTAAAACATTAAAAGTTAATGAATTTCATCCATTTAAGAGCTCTAACTGTTACTAGAAAAGTGACGCGTAGCGCCATGGACTATGGAAGCCTGATGTCCAATTGAACCCCTGGACTGATTTGCCTCATATTTTGGTTGATTAACTCTATAGAACTATGGAATTAATTTTTGCTTGGGTAAAAAGTTTAAGTTAAGTAGATTAACTATTATTAAGAAAATTTACGGAACAGGTAAAGTTGTCACTTAGTATGCCGAGTCCATTAGAGCCTGATCCAATCAGGGTTCAGTCATGTGTTTGTTGTCAATTCTGAACCAAAAGAAATTGCATGGCGGTAGCATCTATCTATCTATCTATCTCATTATCCAATTAGAGATATAACCTTATATCGGCGCTATACACTAAATGGAAATATGTACTTCTACTGAAACTGTGGTGTTGTATTTCCCAGGCTAGTTTGAACATAAAGGTTTAACCTGAGTTCGTGATTCAGGTTCCTCAGTTAAACTTTCTAGTCCAGAGGAGATCAGGGGCTCTTCAGGAGAACTTGGCTCAGGGGCACCAGCACGGTGAAGGGGGTCGAGGGGTAGGGGTTGTATAAACTCTAGTTTTTGGCTCAGAAGAAGCAGGGGATTGTTAGTCTTCCTTCTTGTGTGTCTGAGCAAAAACAAAAACATTAAGTGAAACAATTATTAAAAAAGAAAAAATATTTTAAGTATGATTTTCTGACAACTTAAGTTATTTGTAGTTATATGTAGAAAAATGGTTAAACACACTTTTCAAAATAAAATGAAAATATATTTTTGTGTTTTTGTTTTCCTTTTAGGATCGTATTGGGAGATTTTTGAGGGTGAGAGAGATCTTTTTATACTGATCTTCCGTAGTGGTTCCCAACATACACCAACATCTATATATATTATTAGGTAGTGGTTCCCAACATACACCAACATCTATATATATTATTAGGTAGTGGTTCCCAACATACACCAACATCTAAATATATTATTAGTTTATCATTCAGCTTATAGAGAGAGCCAGCAAACTCTGGACGACTTTTAGACTTCAGTCTTTACTTTAGATAATCCACTGAACTTGAGACACACCATTTGTGCAGTGTAAACAAACCAATTTATCTAATAATTGATTTAATAGACTATATTTGCTTTGTAACAACATGATTACAGTAAAGTATTACTATAACGCCGTATTCCTCTTCCACACTTTTTTGGTTCGCACTGTATAATTTTAAAGGGACTGTCGACGCAATTTCATGTGACCATTTGTTTAAAGAGTTACATGAGTATTAATAGCTAGTGAGATAGATATTTTTGTTTTTACAATGGAAAGGGGTAATTTCTGTCAATTTCCTTGTTTGCCTTTGCTGCATAAATCTGCAGCCAAATTAAAAAAAAACTTGAAGGAAGGACAAGGATATATTTTACATCTTTGCTCGGAAAAAAGGGTACGGTCGTGAATCGGAAATTTAGTTCTTTAATTGTAGGGTCAATTAAAATTTGGCCGAGAGTCCCTGAAAAGCATGATAGGAGAAAATATCAAGTTTACTTTAATAATCATATTTTTTATTATAGTACGCATAATTTTACTATGAACCTGCTTAACCTAACTTTTACTAATCCATCTATTTAAAGATACAATGAGAACCAACGAAGACGACTTTAAAATCAAGTTTTGATTTTAAATAGTTCAATCAACATGAAATGCGGCAATTGTGCAGTGTAAACAGCCCAATTTTACGTAATAAGTTGAATTTTTAAATAAACAGAGCTAGGAACTTTAGAATGGTGGATACCGAGATTAATGCTTGATCCTCGCTTTTTCTTAATCTCGGGACTAACCTAATCTTGTAACTTGTATCCTGAAAGTGTATAAAATTCAACCAATCACAGTCGCATTTCAGAAGATGGGAAATTTGAAATTTTGCCCGCCATATAAAATTACCATACAGAATCGGGAGGGTCTCTCTAATTTTGAAAAACTGGTTTTTGATTTTTCTGTACAATACCCAAAAAAGAGTGGATTAAGCAAGAAATTAAAAGTGTCCACATTGGATATTCCGATTAAGCAGTCGGGATTACAGGTATCTCATTCTAAAGTTCCCAACTCAGATAAATCTATTTGCTCTATAACAACATCAAAAACACATTGCTTTCGTCGTCTTTCTAGGGCATGGAAGTTTTCAAAAATTAACATAAAATTCTAATATTGAACGAAACGCTTTATTTGATATATAGGCTGCATAACGTTGAATCCGGTTACATTTACTTAATCAATACTTTAGATAACTTGGAAACTTGAAACCGAAAAGGTAGCGGAAAATATCATAACTTCAGCTGGAATTTCAGAATTTAGATATTTCCATCTATATTTTGCATTTCGTTTCTATTTGTATTCAAGATTCATAGAATTCTAAGGAAGCCACAAAATGCTATTATTCTACTCTTTTCTTTTCATGTTATGACATCATACATAATACGCGAGATTGACTTCCACTTTGCAGTCACTTTTTGTTTTATATTATAGATATAATTATACAATCTTATTCATATTTTAGTTCTCAGGCATATTTATGGTTTCTGCTATGCACTATTTTAGAAAGAACATTTTTTTCCATAAAAAATTGTAATTTCCGGTTTGGTATGACATACAAAATTTAAATTTAAAAAGATGAAAAAATAAACTAAATAAAGAAAAGTGTTCAAAAGTTGTCTAAAACAAGATTTTTGGTAAAAAGATTAGTTTCTTCCAAAATATGCACTAAAAGAAAATTGAGTTGAATCTACATAATAAATACATATATTTACGATACCTAGTTAGCCTTTGTGTTAATTTAATTCAATAATTGATTATGGAAAGATTTTATTTGACATCAATCTACAGGGTTGCTTAAACATAATAATAAGAGTAGAAACGATTAGTTTTTAACCTCAACCCTTTTAGATGTGTAGAATATATAAGAAGTAAATAGTTAAAAAACTATTTATGGCATAAAAAAGTTTAAGATTTATAAAAATAATTTTACCTCCCCCTGTACTGCTCATGTTTCTCATTCAAAAGAAACGATGTAATGCCAAAATTTACTTGACTATGCCTGCTTAATTTCCGTAAACAAAATGTACATGTCATGTAATTTGTTTTGGAATTATCTTATCACTCAGACTTATTCTATTTGAATAAGATTGGTTTCCAATATTGACATCTGAAAAATAATCTGATTAACTTTATAGATTTATACAGAAAATTCGATATTTAACTTCAAACTTCTTCATAACATTTTTATATTTTATATTTAGTTTCAACGACTTGACTCGATGTCCACTGCACAAACTTTAAAACTCCGGGATTAACACCTTTAATCAGAGAAATACAGGGTTACCAACAAAGAATAAGACTATAAAAACGACCCGCAACTCTGAAAATATGGCGATTACAAGGAAAAATTTAGTATTCCGTTAATAATATAGTTTTACTTGTAAAGTCTTTTTAATGATTGGGCAGGAATCAAGGTGAGAGTTGGAACCATGGATTCGTAAAGTCGTCTTTGAAGTCTTATCCTTTGTTGGTAACCCTTTCTGGTAGTAATTAGGTTTCTAACGTCTAAGAATGAACCGTTGGGACTGTCTGAGCGCTAAAGGTTTAAAGGGACTGTAATACCCAATTCACACGGCACTGTGATCTCGCCAGGGTACATTTGTTACATAAAACGTGCTGGGTCGACTCTTCACTGGGAAGCCTAACTATAGACAGTGCAAAGGACTGCATATACGGTAGGTCGGCACGGATCATTCAACTTTTAGACTGGGGTGATGTACAAGATGTCGTTTTTCTAGATTTAAAGTGTTTAATTGTGATAAATCCTTCATGTTTTCCTTCAGTTGAAATGCGCGCAAGTCACTTTTGTAGAGAATCCACAGTTAAAAATAATCAGTTTTCAAAATAAAAAATTTGATATCTAATTCATACTTGATCAGACAAAGCTTTTAAGGACACCATTGTGAATCAGTTATTGCAATCTTTGCGTGAAAAATAACTTGAAATTATGCTTACAGTCCCTTTAAGATGCAAAATCACTTGAAATTATGCTGACAGTCCCTTTAAGATGCAAAATTTTTCCTCTAAGGTTAGTTACTGAAGAATTTGCATGGGAAAAATGTTCTTTTGAATCTTAATCATCCAGATTCTAACTTTTATTTTTTAGATATTATAGACTTTTTAAAAACAAAAACTTTTTATCATTCCTTCACTCAATGCAAATTTCTCAAGTAAAGAAATAGCTTGATGACAAAAATTTACAATGTTAGTATGGTACAATAACATTGGAGCCAAACAATTCCGTTATCAATGGAATAATCTAATAATTGCACTTGTTCATAAACTGTCCATATTTTGTATTAGGTTGGTGGATTATATCAGATCTAATCTGTTGGTGGATTATATCAGATCTGATATGTTGGTGGATTATATCAGATCTGATATGTTGGTGGATTATATCAGATTTGATATGATGCTGGATTATATCAGATCTAACATGTTGGTGGATTTTATCAGATCTAATATGTTGGTGGATTAACGGACGGAAAAGAACTGAAAGAGGCCTACTCAACACAGACGGAGACTGCACTAGACTCTGCACAGAGGACAGAGGCCAGAAATTCAACAGAACTCATTAGTATTTCCGGACTACGCTTTATCCTCCTGCTTATTGCATAACAGGCAGATTAAACAGGAAACAGGACTGACAAGGGAATACAGGAAAGACGCAGGAAACAGGTAGGAAAAAGGTAGGAATCAGGTAGGAAACAGGTAGGAAACAGGTAGGAGACATGATACAGGTAGGATACAGATAGGAAACAGGTAGGATACAGGTAGGATACAGGTAGGATACAGGTAGGATAAAGATAGGAAACATGTAGGAAACAAGTAGGAAACAGGTAGGAAATAGATATGACACAGGTAGGAAAACAGGTAGGAAACAGGTAGGAAACAGGAAGGAAAAAAACAGGTAGTGGATAGGAAACAGGTAGGGAAAAAAATATAGTGGAGGATAGGAAGCAGGAAAGAAACAGTTAGGAAATAGGCAGGAAACAGGTAGGAAACAAATATAAAACCTGTAGGAAACAGGTAGGAAACAGGTAGGAAATAAATTGGTTATAGCGGATTGGAAACAGGCATAAAACTGGTAGGAATTTGTCAAAAAAATAGTTATCTGAACCCCGGTGAAATATTATTAAACCTTATGATAAAACTTCAGTAACAGGTGGCCATTGTTTTTTATCCAATTTTATTCCTTTCATTGTTGCCTAGATAATTTAATTAAAAAGATGGATAATTTGATAATTGGTGATAAAAGTCTAACCTCTTATTTTTATGAAATTAAAAAAACATATTTTGTAAGTTTCCATTACATGTTTAACAACTTTTCACCTCTAAAATTCATTTAGTCTAAAGTTAATTTAAAACATGTTAAAGTCGTTATTTTTGCTTCTTTTCTTGAGGTCATTACTCCCTAATTTTTATTTAAAAACATTTAAACTATGTATTAGCAAACTAAGAAAATATTTTTCCCGTCAATCTTCTGTAGAATATTCTACCTGGAAATATCAGCAATATCAGAAATATCAGAAATACCGGAAAAAAAAGAAAATATGAGAAAAATATATCTGAAATATTAGACGCTTTTTAGGAAATTAAGATTGAGATTCTGTAACTTTTTAGCTTTCACCGAAATGATCTTTTTATCGTGATATTTTTTGATTTTTCCAATTTATTTCAAACTTGACAACTATTCTCAACTAACAAATAAGTTTCTAAAATATATGTTTGTGTAAGAAAAGAATGAATTATGAACAGGTTACGATATCAGGTTGCAAAGATGTAATAATTAGAAAATTTGAAAATCATAGTATGATGCAGAGTAACTGGTTTCTTTCAAAATAATCATGTAAAATACAAAATAAAAAAGAACTTTTATTTTCTGTTTACGCCGCACCTGATTTTTAAACTAAAAGTTATGAAACAAATTGGGTTTTTGCCACACACTCTTCTTTTCTAATCCCTATTTCTATGCAACCCGATGTCGTAGTCCTTAGATATGTAAAACTATGAGCTCTGTTAGATCAAATAATATAAGTTTGAAATATCAAAAGTTTACACCATCAAGCTACGTGCAAAGATGTAGGGATTAGAAAATTTGGGTTTGTGGCGAAGATTCAATTCCTTTTGAATTTCCTTCAAAATCAACTGGAACACTGTAAATCTATCCATCCACAGCATATATATATATATACTTTGTGTGTATGTCTGTCTGGGTGTCTGTCCGTTTGTATCCAATAAACGACAACACGGCTGAACCGATCGGGCCCAAATTTTGTGTGGAACCTCTCATAACCCCAGGGAAGGTTTTAGGGGCTTAAAAATGGAGAAAAATTGGGAAATTGTTTGATTTGTTTTTTTAATGCGCCAATTAGAAAAGGATATCCGACAACATTTAAAAACGATTTTTAATGGCCAACTTTCAAGGCAACAGTTTAAAGTTAAAATGATAAAATCCTAGCGCTATATATTTGGACAAGCGTTCTTTTGCATTTTAATACTTTAGTTAAGCATAAAGTCTGATGTTATGTCTCTATAAATGTTTGGTGTATTTGTATTATTTTGTATGTATATACAATATATATATATTCTTTAGATGTATATACATAGTAATCCCACATGTCTATCCCTAGGTAGTAAAGTTGACCTTCATGGCTGACTAGCTCGAATATACTCTACTAGGGGAGTATTGACATTCCTAGGAACAGGTGTAAGCAGTATTCATGCTACAGGGTGTCTTAATAAAATAGTATTCACACATTCAACAATGTGTCTCAAAACAGCGTATTTTTTTAAACTGTAGACATGACTTAGGACATTTCAAAACTGTAGACATGACTAAGGACATTTCAAACCTGTAAAGATGTTACATGGTGTTTTAAGCCAGTAGAAATGATAAATGGTGTCTCAAAACAGTATAAACGTTATACAAGGTGTCTCAAAACAGTATGCATGATACAGGATGTCTTAAAATAGTGTCTATGATACAAGGGGGGGGTGTCTCAGAGTATGATGAAGGGAGTCTTAAAGCAGAATACATGATGCAGGGTGTCTAAAAGTAGTAATTATACAAGACTCTACGCATTGGAGTGTCTCAAACCCTTAGTATTGTTCTGTATTTACTATTGCTGAGGTCTGAATAGTATTTGCAAATCGCTGGTGTTAATGGGTTTAAAATCCTGAGTAATGTGCCGCCTAGGTTTATCTTATCTGTCTGACTGCTGAAATGTTTTGTCTGAAAACATATTTGCAAATAGTAATCTAGAATCATCTATTGGTAAAAACAAGGTGGAAAGTGGAGTTGAAGAGTGGGTTTGCGCACAATAGATTGCTTGGAGTTGGTCAATGTAGGCTTTGTTTCTTATAATAAACTTAAACTTACAAATAAGGCATTTCCTGGTTCTGGTCTGACTCCCAATTTGCACTGACAAGTCAGTATTATTTTACTTCTGATCTCTTTGATTGTTTAACACTTTTTCAGTTTTACGTACTAAGTTAGTTTTGACAACAGTAAAACGTTTCAGTTTTGTTTTAAACGTTTCACTTGATGTAAATTCCAAGAAACGAGTAAATTTTACATTTTACATTTTTACATTTTACATTTTACATTTTTAATCAATGTTTACTCAGAAACCCTTTGACCGATTTGCCTCTTTGATTGGGGAACTCAATAGAACCACGGGAATGTGTTCCGCCTGGGTTAAAAGTTATAAATTGAGTGTGTTGACTTTTATAGGGAAAGTTTAGATTGCCCGGCAAGTCAGTAAATTAAAACATACAAACTTTTTTATTTTTTGTTTTCAATACCTTATTCAGTTTTATAACAGTAGTTATTTCTTACTAAATACTATATAGTTTCCTTCTTAAAGGGACTGTACACATAATTGCAAGTGAATCTCCATTTGTAGAGTGACGTTTTCGATTAACAACAGTACCCTTTTAACCTCTGACTGAACACGGACTTTTTTTATTTTGTCTAATTTTTTATAGCTTAACTTATATTCGAAAGCTGGTTTGAATTTACAAATCATATTATATACTTTTTAGAAGTTCAATGAATTTCATAAAAATCTGCGATAGACATAGAATGTTCAAACTTTTCAGACATACGCCTTGGTCAAGTTGTATGTTCTTTTGTCTTCATACAACGTACTATTTGTTTTCGTAATTTGAATCTGTCTTATATTTTATCAGTTCATAATGAATATCTACAGTCTTTAAAAGTTTTATATTTTTAGTCATATAACGCCAAAACTTTTCCGTTTTATAATTTGTTTCCTTCTGTGTCATTTGTCAAAAAAATGGAAAATTACCAATAAACAAAAAAAAATATTTGTTAAAAGTATATTAATCTTATTTGGTCTTATTCATTATGAGAAGAGAAGAGGGGGGGGCAGCGAACAATATACCCCTTTTGTTATTTTTGGATGGGAGGGGGGGGGAGGTGGAGGGTTAGAGGATTATGAAGGAAAAACGCTGGAAGGGAATACTGCTTAATGTTTACATTTGCTTGACAGGGCCGGAGGAGGTGGGGGGGGAGGGTATTCTTTTAATCCTGACAAAACAAATATATGAATGTTCTCTTACATAATGTTTACAGGATAGGACCGCATACCTAGGATATTATATAATCAAGACAGGAATAGAACTTCAGATATTCTTAATAAATGCTTCACGACAAAGTATTTCAAATCTTATATACTATTGAAGTGCCCGGCGTTGGCGATGGAATTTTAGAACACATGAAACAAATAACAAATTTAAGAAAAACTGATTTTTAAAGCCTATATGTTACCCCTGGGGGTATCAATGGGTTTGCTCAAAATATTTCAGCCATTTTGGTTCAGCTGTTTGGCCGAGCTATAGCTTTTCTTCTTTTTTTTAGTAAACAAATTATTTTAATATTAAAATAAGTTGTATTTGTAGCTTCTACGTATTTTTTTTTCTTGGATTTTACTTCTTTTTCTAAAAAAGTATATATATATGCAAAGTATACATTGCTCTAGAGACAAAATATTCTCGAAAATAAGTCCTCTTGAACTGTTGGTGAAAACGGAAAAAAAAACATCATCTAATGATTATATCTTGTTCATTTGTACAGGAGATTAAACAAATTTCTTGAGACCATTTGTCTGCAGACTCTAATTCATGTAATGAAAGGACTGTATTTTTTTGCCACAAACTCAAATATTCCAATCCCTAAGACTTTGCAACCTGATGGTGTAAAAATTTGTTATTTCAAACTTGAAATATTTGATCTACTAAAATGTATAGTTTTTAAAATCAGAAGTTTACGACATCGGGTTGCAGAGATATAGGGATTAAAAAATCACAGTTTTTGACTTATTTGATAGTTCTCTTTATTTCCATTTTTTTAAGACCATTCAGAAAGTTTTAATTTCATGTTTTTTTCCAGGAAACTTTTTCCCGTGACTTCTATTACCTATAGATTCTTACAATATATAAATAAAAATAAAGCTGTAATGGTAGTATTTATTCAGAAATTAAGATGTAACATTGTTATTTTCTGTTTGCCATTAATAATGTACTGCACAATACAGGAACCGGTTTTGAATGGTTTTGATTCAATTTAATTTCTAAAATAAGGTTTAATCACAATGATATGTTTATAACGTTAGAAGGGTTAACGGATTAAAATCAAGAAAAGAGACCATTTTTTGGCTTCGAATAATCGTATTTTTATCATCTATTGAATAAAGAAAATAACTGATAGAAGCAAAAATGTTCGAATTTAATCTGAAAGGTTAAACAAAAGTTTATAATTTTACCAAGCAACCTTTCACACTAAATTCTGAAGCAAAATAATGGTTTCATATTAATAATAAGTCTTAGTTAAATCATTATATTAGATCTGGATGAATTTAACGTGTTTACAAGGTTATAATTTAGACGTCCTAAAGAATTGTAGAGAGAGAGAGAGAATGAGAAAGAGAGAGAGGAAGTAAGAATGAAAAGAAAGCAAGCAGGAAAATGGCGGATTTGAATGCCGCGTCCGGTTACAAAACCGAAAAATGGCACTCAATTTGAATCAGCTGATATGGTCCCCTATTCCGGTTTACCGGGATATGGCGCCTCAAGAACTACCTTTTTTATCTACCCTTCACAGGGCGGGTCAAAGGAAGCGTCTGAGCCGAATTAACCATGGATCCCAGGTTGGATTTAAATGATATGCTAAAATTCTTTTGAAAGCCGTGGACTTATGTTTTGCGAACAAAACTATTTTTTCTTTCTCAATCAACAAAAACAGATAAAAAAAAATAATAATCAAAAATCATGTTTTAATATTATTCAAACAAATGAACAAGGAAAACTAAATCTCATCTCTTGAAACCCTCTGGACTAGATAAAGTTATTGAAAAATGGGAGAAACTGGAATTAAAGCAAAATTCCCGAATCCCACGTTTTACAAGGGCATGCTGTTAAGGGAGGTATGGTGCTAGCATTATTCTAAATGATATCGTTTCTGAGAGCTCTGGGTGATCATAGTTCTTGTCTCCTCAACGCGCTTGGACACCGAGCTCGAGCTCGAGCTTTGCATGCTCTTCTTCCAGCTGGACATCTGCGCGTTGTGTCCGGAGGCAGTTTTGAACCTCTGGAGGGACTCGGTGAAGCTCGGGCCAGACTCGATACTGCTTTCCATAGCACTGGAGTCATTCGTCTTGTTTAGGGAGTCATTTGTTTTGCTGAAGGAGTCGTTTTTTCTAGACTCGGCATAGTAACTGGTATGGGAGTAGTTAGGACTAGCTGTGTAGACCTAGAAAACAAAGAAAAATTAATTTTTAAAAATCATATGGATTGCAATGAATAAAAAGGATGAAATATTCGAATAAATGAATGGTATGCAATATTAGGAATATGGGAATGAAATAAATGAATCTTACTATAAGGAAGCATGTAACAAAACCAGAGTTTGGGACTTATAATCAGGGTTTCATCGTTCATCATCTGGGACTACCTCAACAAGTCCCACCAATAAAGGGGGTTTTGGTCCAACAGAAATTTATGAAAGGATAAATGAATGTCTGGCAGAAAGGATATATGAAAGAATGAATGAATACCTGTCTTGAAGTATAGAAGGTTGGGGTGTAATCATATCCTGAGGACTCATATCTAACAAAAATATAAAATTAAAACATTTTTAAAGTTTAGTTTATTTGGACATGCAAGCAGACATCACAAACTAAAGAGACACAAACTAAATAAATTATTTTTTCTAAATTTTGGCAATACACCCAACATAACTAAATAACAGGTTGTAGGTAAAAATAATAGAACGCAAAAAATGTAAATTTAACAATTCTGATATCATTATTATTTTAGTTTTAACTACAAACCTAAATGATCTAAGAATTTTAAATCATGTATAAAAAAATTGTATTATCGTGTAAAAGGTGTAAAAAAAAGGGAAAATGAAATGAACATAAAAAGTACATGCATAAGATTAAACAATATTAGCTAACTAGAATTTTGGAAAATTACTCATACTGGTCAATAAAATGTCAATAAAATGTTTAATAAAAATCTATTCTAAGGAAAACAGGAGACACACGGGGGCTCACCCTGTGACCCTAGTAGACCGAAAAAAATGGTCTCCTTCTTCTGTTTCTAAAAATATAGATTCAGGTCCGCTGATATATAGAAATATGGAAGAATTCAATATATCAAAAAACTAACTAACTACTAAATCTAAAAATCTTCAAAAATTGTGTTAGTAATATCGAAATATATCAAAATAATTTCGGAAATCTAACATTTTCTTAAAAATTATTATATGAACAGAACGTTAGGGAAGTAGCACAAACATTCTGTTTGTAGTTTCGATCAAAATGTTTTTAATTTCGATCAAAATGTTTGTAATTTCGATCAAAATGTTTGTAATTTCGATCAAAATGTTTGCAATTTCAAAATTCTCTTGAAATGTTCAATATAAGGAACAAAATGTTAGGGATTATACTAACAGTGTAAACATACACAACTACCATATACTAAATATGTTAAATGTTATTTTCGTTAAACATATAGGAACGAAAAACGTCTAGCTACAGACATATCTACTCATTTTATCGTAAAATGTTGTGCAATTTTTCATAATTTTAGTCATTAGGGACACTTCAATTAATACTAATTTTACATCAAAAATGTTCCAAAGAATTTCATATTTCAAAAGAATTTAGTCTTTGCCACAAACTCTGGTTTTCAAATACCTATACCTTTGCGATCCAATGAAGTAGACCTATGAATTTTGTTGGATCAAAAAATCTGAGTTTGAAATATCAAAGATTTATACCATCAGGTTGCAAATAAATAGGGATTTAAAAATTTGAGTTTGTGGCAACCGCTAAATTGCTTTGAATCTTTGAATTTTCTAATCTATTGAGTAGTAGTTTCCAGCAGATAGGTATATTGCACTGCTCGTGCTACGGCTATAAATTAGCCTAAACTTTTAACCCAGTTCTCTGATTATGTATTAAATCAATTTTAGGTCGGAAACTGCAGTTTAGAGAAAAGTTTGTTTCTGGGATTGTATACGTCATCTCAAGTAACCCTCGTTTTTAAAAGAAATATTTTCTCTTTAACACCTTTAACCCTTTGTCTGGTTAAAAATGATGAAATACTACTTGTTTTCCGGTGCAGGTAATAGTATATTTATGCAGCAGAGCAAAATATAAAATATATTAGTCATTGTTACTCAGATAAAGGTTTAAAGAAAATCTTTAAATGAAGATGGATTTGAAATCACATGGACAGTTTCTTTAAGCTGGGTTGAGAAAATACAGAACATGTTTTCAAGCTAGTAACGGACGTATTCCCCAAGTATAAGCTGAAAAAGGTCATAATATCTAAGTTTGTTTTGATGAAGAAACTCTTTTATTTTACAACCTTTTAATACCGACAAGAAGCCACATTAATTTTCATTTAAAACTCACGAGTTTATTTGTCAAAATTTTGTCGAAATTTTGACACAGTGCCAATATTCTTCAACTTTTTCACGCTCTTTCTACTTTCAAAAGTTGAGATTGAACTTTTTTCCACTGTATTTTCGACACCCACGCTAGATCCTCTAAACAGAAGTTTATTTCCATTACTTTTTACCCATAGTAAATAAAACAAGCCTAAAATTCAGAATGTTTAAAGTCATTTTTTTTCATTTTGTACTTATAGTTATATCGGCGTATTTTACAGAACAGTTAGTTTTAGTAGATGTTTACTTAGTTAGGTATACATACTTGCAACAAACTCTAATTTTCTAATCAATATATATCTATGCAACCTTATAGTGTAAATCGTTGATATTTCAAACTTAGATAAAAGGATCTAACAACATTCTTAGTTTAAAATATCAAAGGTCTTCAGCATCAGGTTGCAAAGATAACGGGGTTAGAAAACTTGAATTGCTGGGGAGTGTTCAGTTAATTTCAAGAAGAGATGTTACGACACAGTCGCTACATGCACCTATTTATTTTGTTCCCAGCACCGATTTCAAAAATGACATTATATCGTCGTCGGCTGGACTCTGGGGAGATGCGACCATACTCTCGATGGTTCGGAGTAAAATCATGGACAAGGCTCACCCTGTATAGGAATTATTTATATATTTCACCCTGTATAGGAATTATTTATATATTTCACCCTGTATAGGAATTATTTATATATTTCACCCTGTATAGGAATTATTTATATATTTCACCCTGTATAGGAATTTTTAGTTATTCACACGTGAGCAGTCCTGAAAGTCAATAATGTCCAATGTTCAAGAATGTATGAAGGTGTATAGAATAAATACATGCATTAAACTACTTCGCACATGCAAATAAAATTTTTGACTTTTAAATTTTTAAAATTTTAAATGTTTTTTTTTACATTTTCAGTCCATGCAAATATAAATAATAGAATTGTATTGATTGCTTTAGTTTGTTTACTGAATTAACTCTATCTGTTGCAAAAAAAACCCCTATTCAATCCCAAACCCTGAGCTAGGTTTAAACCTACCCTGAGTGTTCTGTTTCTGAGTCCGTCTTGTATCTCTCGATATGCATTTTCTTTAGTTTCTCCTGGGCCATCTTATATTCACGTTCCTTCTTCAATACTTCCTCTTGGATTTCAATATACTAAAATAATTATTGTGAAAATTAAATCTAAAAAATTAAAACGTTTACAGGTCAAAAACAAGGGGAAATAGTGAAAAGTGGCATGATTTTGTTTAAGGAAGTAAATTTTAGAATTTATTTTGATAAGTCTCCCATCGAACAAAACAAACAGTCGCACCTTTGAAGAATGATATTGCAAAGTGTAGATATATCAAATCGACATTTTTCGGAATTTTCATACTTTTTAAAAATCAAAATAAGTTTATAATTAGCGAACAGATTTCTTGTGATTTTTCCAAATACTCTTTTAAGCTAAAACTGGCAACAACATGCTTGAAATTTTAAGATCGTCAAATTCAGGGCTCCAAAAAGTATTTTGAATTGAGTTAAAATGTTGACAATGCAAAGTCGTTACGGTCTATATTAAACAGTTTTATGGGGGGGGGCGTGAAGGGGGGGTACCTGGGCTTGTGCTTTAACTGATCCTGCAGAAGTATCGATCATTAATCCCTCCTCCTCCTCATTCTCCTTGATGGAAACCTTGAAACAAACAAAACACATTAAATCATGTCGAATATTTAAATATCTTTCACAATTAATTGGTAGGTACCTGAGCTGCTTTGACCAGATTTTCGGTAGCTCTCCTTACTGCATTACTTGCATTCTCTAGCCTAAAAAAGGAGTTTATTCAATGTAGGGGAAACAAAGTATCCATAAAATATTGTTTATGTTAAAAAAACTACATAAAATATTGTTTATGTTAAAAAACTACAGAAGGATCTGATTATTTGCCCAAAACTCTTCTTCTCTTATCAACCCTGATCTCGAGGATATCTGAATTCTGCTAGATTTAATAGTTAAAGTTTGAAATATCAAAATTGTAAAACATCAGGATGCAAAAATATAGATTAGAAATTTAGAGTTTGAGTCATGTAATCAGTCCTTTTAGAGACTAACCGTTTAAGCGCTTGACTGTTTGGATCAGCTTTAACCTTGCAGGCCAGAAGCAGCTGAGCTGTGGCAGCAGAAACCTGATAAATATTTGAATGCTTATTTTTTATAATTTTACCCTGATGTAGGAATACTGTAATTTGAAAACCAAATTTTTGGACCCCCCCCCCCTGATATTGAGCAAAGAACCTATCGGCGTGAATTAAAGACCCGATTCACAAATGTACTGAGCAAAATGATGAATGGGTTCATATGCAGCAAAGACAAGGAAGTAAATTTGAAATATATTTTTTTTAAATAAAAAAAAGAAGATATTATAGTTTTTAAGGTACCGTTTAGAATCTGGTATTTAGGGTACCGTTTAGAATCTGGTATTCTTTAGGGTACCGTTTAGAATCTGGTATTCTTTAAGGTACCGTTCAGAATCTGGTATTCTTTAAGGTACCGTTTAGAATCTGGTATTTTTTAAGGCGCCGTTTAGAACCTGGTATTCTTTAAGGTACCGTTTAGAATCTGGTATTTTTTAAGGTACCGTTTAGAATCTGGTATTCTTTAAGGCGCCGTTTAGAATCTGGTATTCTTTAAGCTGCCGTTTAGAACCTGGTATTCTTTAAGGTACCGTTTAGAATCTGGTATTCTTTAAGGTACCGTTTAAAATCTGGTATTCTTTAAGGTACCGTTTAATAATAATAATAATAATAATAATAATAATAATAATAATAATAATAATAATAATAATAATAATAATAATAATAATAATAATAATAACTCACCGTCCTCGGATCCTATATGCGTCCTCTGCTTGACCTTCCCCTCCAGAACCAACTCCTTCTGGGCCTCGGAGGCCGCCTTAATCAAGTGCGAGGTTGCGTTTGCAATACTCTTCGCAGCCTCAAGAATCATTTCATCGAAGTTCATGTCCTCAGCAACAACCTGATAATACAAGGTTAAAGTTTGTCAACATCTTGAAGGATAAAGAAAACTATATTAATGGCTCGAATTTTGTCTTATTTCGATACATTTTTAAAAAGTTAATAAATGTTTCAAAAAAATATTTTAATAAATGTACATAAAAAATTAATATAATGATTCTACAATGTTTAAGCTTTACATAGAAGCATATCTTTCTATGTGCAGCTGGACTAAACTACAGGTTTATATAAAAGGTTTAATGTATACAGTACAAAGGATGGAACAGGGTTGAAGTAAAGTACAATACCCATGAATATGTTTGTATACTGGTTGATCTAATCCAAACCAAGAATATCAAACATATCTTAGGGTAGTGTACAGCAGGGTAGTGTACAGGTACGGTTCAAGGGTACTCCAGGTACAGCAGGGTAGTGTACAGGTAGGGTTCAAGGGTACTCCAGGTACAGCAGAGTAGTTAGTGTACAGCGAAAGTTTAAGGGTACTCTAGGTACAGCAGGGTAGTGTACAGGTAGGGTTCAAGGGTACTCCAGGTTCTGCAGGGTAGTGTACAGCTAGGGTTCAAGGGTACTCCAGGTACAGCAGGGTAGTGTACTGCTAGGGTTCAAGGGTACTCCAGGATAGTGGGCATGCAAGGTTCATGTTTAAACATTTTTGATTCAAATTATTTTTGTAAATTAATAAGAAATTTCACAGTTATAATATTGGATTAAAAAATATAAAATAATTTTTCGGGTTAAAAAAACTATCAAACAAATACACATTCGGGATTATAATAATTACATTTTCTAATAGAACGAGTTAACACAATACACGAATGTTATTATTCAAATTATTATGACATATATACATAAAGTATCTTGTGTAATAATAATCCTAGTACAGAACTTATAAAATTATCAGAATGTATAGAAATAGAAAAATTTTAACATTTCTGTTAAAGCTTATAATTCTAATATAAATACTGGATACTACACAGGGTAACAGAATATTTGTTTTTTAAAAGTGTCCACGCATGAAAAAAAAATTTGTTTGGAACTAAATTCCTTTAAATCATTAAACATTGATTTAAATAATATATTTTAGTTTTTCCTACCTTTCCCTTGATTTCCTTCCTAGGTTTAAGAGTAGCAAGCTTCCTTGCAGCTCTTTCAATACTTTCAGCAGCTCCTAGCAGCTCATTCTCAGCTATCAGCATAGGATCATCAGGGTCTACCCAGTCAGCTCTTAATAATAATAATAATAATAATAATAATAAAAATAATATTAAACAGTTTTTACCTTTAGTAGCTCTGCTGTTTGAGCCAGCTGTGTGACACATTGAGCTATTTTGCGTGAAATATTCGGAAGATTGGACTTAGCCTGAAAATATTTAACTACAAAACCTGTCATTTTATCTTTTTAAAAATGTTTAACAAATAATTTTAGTTTGGGGGGAAAATAATCATTAATTAGATAAAAATGTCAAAAAGAAGTGTCATAATGAACAACTTAGGTTTATTTTATAAAAAACAAAAAGTTATGTAAAAGTACCTCGTTAGTTGGTCTGTTGAGGATATGCATGACAAGCTGTAATAGTTCCCTGTACTGTACTGCAACCTCGTGTCCAAACTGTAGAGCTTGCTCCCGCAGATCAGCTGATTCAGAACCATACGCGGCAGCCTAGGCATGTAGCTTTATGTAGTTAGGTAGAAAGTCAGGGAGGTAGAAAGTTAGGGAGGTAGAAAGGTAGGAAGTTAGGAAGGTAGGAAGTTAGGAAGTTAAGTAGGTAGGTAGGTAGGTAGGTATGTAGGTAGGTAGATAGGTATGTGGGTAGGTATAGGTAAGTAGAGAGAAAGTTAGACTTGTAAGTAAGTAGGTAGGTATGCAGGTAAGATAGTTAGGTAGGTACATGGATATGTAGGTAAGTATGTTGGTAGATTTGTAGGTACGTAGGTATGTAGATATTGGAGGTAGGTAGGTAGGTAGGTAGGTATAGCAAGTAAGTAGACAGTACTTTATCAGTTAACAAATTAGAAATATCTTAATAATAAATGAATGTTTTTTCAAAGAAGATGGATTCAAAGGAAAGATAAATATTCTCCAGGCCCCCCTCCCTAGTCTTTGTCCCTCCCCTCCCAACCTTCTTGACTAATTTAGACTGAAAGAAAAAGTGACAACGCTGACAATTTGGAATTCTCTTATTGATTGCTCAAAATAAATCTTAAAAATGTCTTAAAAGAAATCTAAATGAAATACAGTTATACTTTTTATATTTTAATGAAGGTTCCAGTAATCTTTTCGTATAAATCTGTTACTGAAGAATCTGGCATTATTATTGTGACATTATTATTGTAATTTTCAAGGATTTCAAGTTTTAAAAACAAGGTCGTTTAGTAGATTCTTTCTTTCAATACAAAGAGCAATAAAGAAATATAAAAAAATATTTTCTTGAATTTAAGAAAATTTATACCTTGCAAGTAATGAGAACATCAGAAATCGCTTTCCTTCCCATATTTGCAGCAACGATTACATCATCTTGTTTGCACGATTTACCAGCAGCAACTGCCTTCGCTGTTGCGATGGTAATCGGCCTTGTTGATCGAAGAAGCTCCTCAGGGCCAAGGTTCGATTTCGGGGCGTCAGGTGAATCAAAGGCTCGAATTTCTTGAGCAATGGCTTCGATGGTAGCTTCAAGGGCTCGAGTTCCTCGTGTGTGTTCGTCTTCTACAGCCTTGACGGTCTTGAGAAGACTAGTCACGTTGGTTACCATGATCTGAACATAAATAATCGTTAGCATCAACAATCATTGACAATACAATTGACAACAGCCGTCAACAATATCATAAAAACAACGGCCTTTAACAATGACATTGACAAGGGTCGTTAACAATATCATTAGAACAAGGGTCGTTAATAATATTCGTTAACAATATTATTAACCAAACAGCTGTGGATGAAAATCGAATGCTAGGCTGTGCAGTATACAGGAAGGGTACTGATAATACTGCTCAATGCTCAATAGGAAATATATAAAATATATGAAAAACTTTATTGTACATGCAAGTTTATTTGTACACTGTAGTCTATACATTTAAAATGTCACAAAATTGCGTAGACATCTAGAACATATTCTGTTAGTCACATAAACAATATCTCTCGTGTCAAGCTAAAATGTCACTTAAAACAAAAAATCTTAAAAATCATATCTTTGTTGTTTTGACAGAAATAATTCCCCAAGGCAGATGTAACAAAAAGCAGAATAAAACTATGTTGAAAGCAGGGTAAAAAGCAGACGCTAACTTATATTTACGCGCCTCGTTTCACCTAATGAGGTTCAAAACGTCTAAAACAACAATTTTTTGCTGAGTAAAAATATTTGTTTTTGGTGTAATATTGTTTCTTAGCTGACGTGACAGCTTTGAAAACGTTTCTGATGTGTGTTAATGGCCTAGATAATATATCAAGGTTTAGAAAAATATCATAAAAATAATTGTTAGTCAATGGTTAGTCAGAAATCAGAACTTTTGCGAATCTTGAGATCAAGCGTTGATCTCCATGTTATAGAGTCCTACTGAAAAATGGCCATATTGGATATCAAGATTAACTATACTCTACACAAAAGTTCCGACATCAGAGCTGAAAACTTTTGAATGGTGGATATCGGGATTAAGGCTTGATCCACTCTTTTTCTTAATCTCGAGATTAAATAATGCTTGTTCTCCTCTTGTTATTAATCTCCAGATTAATTAACCGATCGGGATTAAGGATATCCCATTCTAAAGTTTTCAGCTCCGATTACATAAAGAGCATTATGTATACACATATATATGTACTATGTACAAAACATTTCGGGGATTTGTTCATGTCAGACCCGAAATTCAAAAATAAGTTCAAAGCTCGAAGTTTCTCTAAAAATTCTCGAGTTAAAACGTTTAACACACGTTTACCTCTTACCCCTCATATTTTCCAAATACATTATCATTATAAACAACAAAACTTTTTTAAAGAATTTTTAATAGTTTTAAACATTTATTATTTAATTGTCTAAATATCTTTTTAATAGAACATTAACGTCAATATGATATGTAGTGCAGTATTTTAATTTAATTTGGTTATTTCTTATAAATTAACTAAAAATAATGATCAATTGCACTGAACAAGTTGTAATAAATTCAAAGAATCGGGGTTCGAGGTGTCGGGTTGAAAAATATCGGGATGAGGGGGGTCGGTGTTGAATTCTTCCTCCCTTAACCCCTCCAGCTCCTCTTCAATATCAGACTGATACCAGTCACTAGATTCATATTCCTACACCAAACCAAATATTAAATCTTGCACCAAACCAAATGTAACCAAATATCTAACCAACTGCACCAGACCAATATTAAATTCTGCACCATACCCAATATCAAATCAGCTGTACCAAACCAAATATCAAATCAGCTGTACCAAACCAAATATTAAATCAGCTGCACCAACCAAAATCTGCTGCACCAAACCAAATCAAATCTTTAATCTTAAACAAATTCTTCTGAATTTTCATTTTTAAGAAATCATCAAATTCATGCCATGAATTAATTTATAATTTTTAAAAATATGAAATGTTTTCTTTCAATAAAAAATCAATTTAATTTTGATCAGAATCAATCAATCAAGCTTTTCAAAATAATTAAGGAAAATATTTTAATAAAATTTTGTTTATTCTACGTTACAAGTTAAATATGTTCAACAACCCCGCCCCCCCGCCCCCGGTATTTCCCCCATGATCAATATAAAAGAAATATATTTTGAGTATGAAAACACTTAAATGGCCAGACTGGAGCCGGTAGAAAGCAGAGATAAATTTAAACTTCAAGAGATATATCAATATGAGAAGAGATTTATACTCAAAAACAGAGATAAACATTTTATAAGAATAAAGATTTAGAATTTTGAAGAAACAGTAGACATCAGAAAACACCTCTGTTAAAAAGTTTTTTTCCTTCAGATATGGATAAAGACACGAATAAAAGAATTTATATTAAAGCTTGTAATGAAGTTAAGACAAAATTATAATGATCAATTCGAATTTCTTCGAAGGTTTAAAACTCTGGGCAGTTTCGGCCATTTTTGGTAGAAATATTTTGAATTTTTTAAATTCCTAAAAGGTTGCGTAATTTTTGCTTCATGAGACAGATAGGGCTTCTGGACAAATAGGCTTGAGGGATTTAGGCATTCAGGCATATGTTTAGATAAGGATAAAACGGTGAACTTTTAAACTGAAGAAATTAATACATAGATTCAGCTTTCAGTAAAGAAATACTTAAAGGAACTGCAAGGTTGATTTCAAGTAACCCTCCATATAAAGATGGCAATGCCCGGTTTCAAGCGGTACCATTAAAAGCGTTGTCTGATCAAGTATGAATTAGATATCTATGTTTCTGATTTTGTAAACTAATTATTTTTAATTGTTATTTCTTAACAAAGGGAATTGCGCATTTCTACTGAATGAAAACATACAGGAATGATCAGATTTATCTTCCACATTATTTATCAGATAAATGTTTCTAGGGTACCGTTGTGAATCAGGCATTGCCATATTTCCATGGATGGTGATTGAAATCATGATAACAGTTACTTTAAAGCAGAAAACATTGGAAGAGAAAGAATGATAGATAAAGATAAGAACTAAAAAGGGAAAATAGAAGAATTTAAAATCAACGAAGTAAAGAAATACAAATCTGAAAGTTATATAAAAGGACAAAGAAAGTATCCGCAATGTGGAGAAATATCTTTTTTCGACTTGTAAGCTTGGAAGTTTAAATTTTGATCAAATATATCTCTAAAGTTAATTTTCTATATTGACTAATTTTCTGATTTTTTATGTCTTTATTGTTAAAGAAGTTTTTTGTCGTCTCAATTAGTTGAATTTATTATTTTATCTGTTCATTAGTGCCTTAATTATCTTATTTTTGTCAAAAAACGCGATTTTTATTTATTATCAAATAAAAAAATCGGCCTTGTCAAAAATGCGCTTACACAAAATTAAATTTTATCTCTGAGATTGTTCAGGTAAACATCCATGGAAGAACTGATCATATGTTTATGTAAATACAGTTTAATCAATGAGAACCTTTGTATAGAAGTAGGACATGGTAACAGAACTCCTATAGCAATGCATTTGCAAAAGAAATAAACATTGTCAGGAGAAGGGGGGGGGGGGTGAACTAGATTTAATGTTTATCCAGTCGTTTTAGATATTTTACATCTTACATAATGTTTACATCACGACAATGATTTACACACTTAATTCTTTAACTTTTCGAATTCTATAGATTAGACATTTTTCATTTTTTATGTTGCAATTGTATACAAATTAACAGCTATGTTCAAAATATTATAACGTTAATTTTGGCCTTATTTATTGGTTCTAAATCATGTATCATATTTTCAAAAACTCCCCCTCCCCCCCTCCCTACTGTTCTTACCATTCTAACAGTTCATATTTATCTTTCAAATAAAATTAATAATTTTTGAGTAAATATTTAAAATATTTTTGATATTTGTTTTCATTGCATGAGTCAATCCATGCTTTGTATGAATACATTAAAGATCTGCAAATGTATAATGTATAATGCATTTGGAAAAAAGGGGTTTCTAAAATGAATGCTTTGTTTATTTGTTAATAAAAAGCAACCAAATTAGAGAAAAGGAAAAGCATGTTTAAAAGTTCACCATTGTTTATAAAGTGGTAGCGGCGAAATTAGGAAAACTTTACTATAAAATTAATTTTGTCGCAACCCTTTAGAAGCATGCAGAAATGTTTTTAAAAAAGCTAAATGTAAATATTTACAGTAAACTGCACAGAATTTTAAAGTTTCGGCCATTTTAAATCAAACTTGTATTCCTACCTTAGCTGAATCCTTTAGTTGGTGCATAGCTGGATGCTGCATATTTTTACCACTTGCGGATTTTGTTGCCTAAAAAAATAGCATTATTTCAAAGAACTTTGAAAAAAATACCTTGTGTAAAAATTAATAATTGATAATAATTATTACCTGCATCAAATCTGCAAGAGCAGAGGTTACATCCTTCACTGCATTTATAAGCATAACCTAAATAAATATTGTAGATTTAGAATAATTTTAAATAATAATAATAATAATAAAGATTTTAACAAAGCTTGATTGAAGACGATATCAGATAAGACGACATTCAAAATGATGGTGTGAGAAATGACGACAGTTGGAAATTTTCTTTTTGGAAGACGACTTTTTTACCTGAGCTTCCTGGTTTGGTGAGCCTAAGCTTGCTGCTCCTGCCTTTACTACATCCGAGAGTTGAACAATCGTTGAAACAGCGTTCTGTGCAGCTACGGCCAGCTGCTCCTGAAAAATATGTACCGTCGATATTCATCAAATATAATAATGGAGAACATTTTCAATTTTTAGATTAAAAAGTAGCTTTTTGTTTTTGCTGATATCTTAAAAGGTAAACAAGTACAAACAACGTGTAACTTTTGCTGATAAAAGATGATTTTATTATAAATATAATTATAATCGAAATTGAAAGTAGTTTTCATTGTATTGAAATATATGACGACGACTGTACCTGGGAAGAGGCTGCTCCAGCTACTAAAGTTTTAGTATCTTCAACCAGAGCTTTTGCTGTTTTCAGGATATTTTCCCGATGTCCTGGAGTAATAAAAACCTTTTATCAATCCCAGATCAAAACAAGATAGCTTTAATTATTTCTGATCCATGCTGGGGCTTTTTTAGTGGTGCAACAAAATTAGGTCTGAAAATGCCCCCCCCCCCCCCAATCCAAATATTAAAGAAAAAATGTCTTTTTTCAAAAAAGGTCCTCTTTTATATATTCAGATATTCAGATATACATAACGATTAAGTATCGATGATTACAAGTCGTCTTTTCTCATTCTAAAATTTATGGAAAGTTTTAAAATTGTCATATTTATTTGAATCCACCAAGTTCTTATTTATTATATATAACTATGCCTATTGCCTAGCTATTATATATCATACTAGCTTGGGAACCGAGAGTTGCCAAAGGTCGTAAATAACGATTTTAGCTATTTTTCCCTATACAAGTGGACACACTAAACTTAAAATCTCAAAAACAAACTTTAATCATTTTCGTGGTTCTTCCGAGTTCCCCAATAAAAATTGGAGGCAAATTGGTTTGGGCATTCCTGAGTTATGATCAGACATGAAAAAAGTTGGTACTCAGGGGTGGCAACAGTGTGTTAGCCCTCTCTAACCTTTCCTTTTCCCCCTAGTAGTTAAAATGGATTCCCATTCGAGCAAAATCCCCCCCATGTTGAAACTCTAGTTGCGCCCTTAATTTGTAAATGAGTTGTGTATACTGTATATGGTGTAGTGTAAGTCTTGAAGTTCCCTAAATATGTATGCAATGCATAACGTGCAGAAAACAAGCATATCAAACCAAGGGTTGTGCAAAATGTGAGTTCAAGTGAGACCCGGAAAACATGAATAGAATAAAGATGGATGTTCTTCCTCAAATAGTTGATCTTTCTTCTTTTTATTTTCTAAAATTTATCGTTAAACTTTATTTTTTTATAGACCTTTTAATCCATTTCTTTAAAAATATCCTATATTTACAATTTCCAATGCTTTTGTAATATGATATGAAAGTGTCATAAAAACAGACACAACGTCTTTTCAATGTGTTTGATATACAAAATGTGAATTCTTAAATATTGTTAGGATAAATAAAAAACATTCATACACACTGATTAATAAAGTGAGTCTTGAAAACTGATAAGATCAAGGGTTGCACTCAATATTTACCATGAAAAATGGTTGTCATAGTCGCGTGAGAATCTAAACATTGCAATGTTGAAAAGAATGATGATTAAAAACATAAACATTCCTAAACTCACCGGCAAATATTTCATCGTCATTTTCAGCGTTCAGAGACCCGGCGGTTGCAAACATAATGGTTGTATCCAGGTCTCCCAGGATTCCAGAAACCGTGTTTGCCGCATTTTCAAGCGCATGGGTACCACGTGCAATAGCATTCAACGAGGATAATACATTAGCGCATTTTTCTCCAACATGGCGGGCGCTGTCTGACACATCACGCAAAACATATGTGTCATTGGGGCTCAGCTGTACAGATCCTGCTGCCTTAACAAGCTCGATGGTGACCTGTCCTAGGTCTTGGACGGAGGATTTAATCCTTTCTGCGAGATCATTACTCTCGGTGTTCTGAATTGCTCCCCTGGAGTCGACAGCAAGGCTGGTGTAGTGAGTGGAGATGTGTGTGGCCAGGTTTCCTAGTTCTGCTGGATTAGAAGAGGATTTGATCACAATATCCTGAGCAGTTTTAGCAATCTCCTTGGTAGAACTCATCATCCTAGTCTGGAAGGAAACCAGCCCTTCATCATTATCATTCCTGCTCCCGGGCCTGTAATCATCTACTTGGATAATAGCTTCAGAAATACAACTTACAATACTTGAAACCTCTCCTATGCTTGGTCCTAGTCTCTCAATTGTTGATCTCATCTCCTGGAGTGAAGATGCAACGGCATCGCTGCATTCATCAATATCTCCATGAACATGAGTGGATCTAGGGTTCCCTCCACTCTCCTTGGAGGCAGAGAGCAATTGCTGGGCACATTCAACTACAGTCTTTGTCTGATCTAGGAGAAGGACTTGTTGCTTTGAGCTGGTCATATTGCTGGCAGTTCCAATTGCATTTGAAACAAGTGGTTCAAAGTAGGACATGAAACTGGTTACAGAGTGACCTAACCTTTCCGCCTCATTCTTGGATGCTTCTCGAATTTCAATTAGTTTTTCTGAGATCTGAATCGCAGAGTTGTTCATTTGTTCTGAGAATTGTTTCACATCCTTGTTCCTACGTGGGGGCAGGTTCTGGTTCATGGCCCCAATTGATGCATTGTCCAATTCTCGAATGTAAATTGTTAGTTTTTCAATGGCGTCCTGGCATTCATTTTGTCCTGGAGCATTTTCCCTTATTGATGAAACTAATTTTTTGATGGAGTCTGAAACTGATTTGCTACTGTTTGCAAGAGCCTGCCAGGTGGGAGGATCTTTCGGGTTGACGGCCAGAGATTTGGCAGACTGGATCATACCAACAGAACCTTGAATGATTTGTTTTCCTGACTCTAATATTGGTCTTTGTGCCTCTCTACCCTGGGCTGATATCTTGGCAGGGACAGATGCAAACTCAGGGGAGCTCGCAAACTGGGTCAGATTCTCAACAGCTTCTATCAGGGGTCTGGTAGAGTTGGCGGTGGCCTGCCTGTTCTCTTCAGTATAGTTCCCGTCCAACTTCTTGATTTCTTTCACCAGAATTGCGGTTGCATTTGCAACATCCTTGGCGGACTGAACAAAGTGTCGCTTTGCAACTGGGTTATTAGTTTTTGAAGATGCAATTCTACAAGTGTTGCAAAGAGAGCTGGTATGCTTAGCAATTACAGTTGCGGCTGAGAGAATTTGTTGTTGTGTGCTGTTGCGATTAGTTAATGTTGTGCATGCAGCTTTAATATCCTGAGATGCTCGCATAAACTGTGATTGATCTAAGAGCCCTAATCTTCCAGCAATGGAGGATGGGTCAGATAACCCAACAAGATAGGTGGCCTGGGATGCTGCTTTTATCAATCCAACAATGGCTTCTGAAACATCCTTTACTGCCACGCCAAATTGTTCATGCTCACTCTTCTTTGCATGGTTTGCAATTCCGGTCATACCATCTCCCAGAGCCTTTGAGTTCTGCATGACATTCTCCAGACACTCATGATAGGAATCATCAGTAACAGGCTCAGAGGGGGTCTCTAGCATATGCTTTGCAGACTGTATGGCTCTTATGGCACTGTCACACTCATTTTGCCCAGGGGCAGCTGATGTGTAAACATTGATAAGATCATTGATCGCTTCTGTAACACCTCTGGCAGCTGTTGAGAGGTTGTTCTTTGCATTAGGAGCACTTGGGTCTGCTGCTACATTCTTGGCTGAGGACAGGAAGCTTGTGGACATAGAGGTTACATTCATCATAGTCGACACCATGTGGGTCTTTGTCTCATGTATAGAGGTTTGGCCTGCCATGTCCATGGAATACTCCATCATGTCTCCAAGTACCTGACCAAACTGACGAGTAGTGTTGGCTAGCTCTGCTGGAACAGGAGCTGAGATAACAACATCAGATGTGACATCATTCAGTCGATCAGCAGCTTGGGTTAACTGACTTTGAAGCTCTCCATAGGGTTTACCAGATACATGGAACTGGTTGGAACTGATCTGTGAGTTCAGATTGTTGATGTGAGAAATAGTTTCTTCAACCTCTTGCTGTCCTGGCAGACATCGCATAGTGTTGTTTAAAGCTACAGACACATCCTTTCCGGCAATAGCTAACATCTGGGACTTACCAGGATCTGACGGATTGCTCATGGCCCGTTGAGCCTCAAGAACCAGTCTAGCTGATTTTGCCATGACAAGCTGTGCCTGATCTATTACCCGGTTTTGGGTGTTTTTATCCTGGGAAGTAGCAGCTACACCACGTACAGCAGCTGTAAAATCTCTAAGAGCATTAGCTGTATCCCTGGCAGCTCTGTTTGTAATATCCCTGTTACCCTGGGAAGCAGCTGTGAGAAGCTGTGCAACTGTTGAACTGACAACTCTACTAGCTGTGTTTAGCTGAATTGTGGCGTGATCTGCAGTTTCTCCAGGCATAGGTTTAAGCTGGAATCCATGAGCGGCAGCTCTAAACTCTTCAAGCTCCGACTCCAAGGAGTTGATAAGATCTGCAGATGCTTCTATCTCCAAGGAACCACAGGCGGACAGTGCCTTTGTAATGGCGGATTTCAGCTCCCTCAGAGCGTTTTCCATCTGCCGGGCGGAGTTTTGAAGCTGAATAGCGGCGGACTGGTTGTCCACAGTTGGCATAGCAGATTTTGTAGATCTGGTCAATCTAAATACAATATACATTATACATGATTAGAATACAGAGACCGGGGGACATAGAGACTGATAACACTAATCAGATATCTGGTTTTTATTACCGTCCTCCAATCTGTCATTCCTATCTCTTACCTTGATCCTGGATCCAACCCGGAGAACATCTCTTACCTTGATCCTGGATCCAACCCGGAGAACATCTCTTACCTTGATCCTGGATCTAGGAACCTCTCAGCATTGTTAATAAGGTTCAACTGGGCCATGGCGGAGCTCGGGTTCTGCATACTGTACTTGACACCCTCAACCAACTTCGGAATAACATCAGCAACAGCTTTACAGCTCTCCATCAGCTCATCCTGACTATTGTGGCTGGTGTTGTGCTGACCAGCGCCCTGGCTAGCTGCTATACACTGTGTAGCTGTAGCTGCAGCATGCTTGGCGCTGTTTTCAAGACGTTTCAACATTTTTCGCTTAATTGTAGTTCCCACAGCTTCTGTTGTTGTGACTCGGAGCTGCTCAGCTGCACGTTTAAGAGCCTCCTGGCTGTTTTCGTTGCCAGGATTGCTGGCGCATTTCTTGGCAGCTTCCACCATATCAGCTGTGGCATCAGCCAATGCCTTGGCAGCAGACAACAGACGTTTCTGCAAAAGAAGAAGTTATTAGACAGTGAAATATAAGTTTGTAAATAATCATGGTAGCAATGTTAGCCCTTTCCTTTTTCATAAAATTGGAAATAAAACAACCTTTCAAAAATATGCAAAAGGAATTGAGTCTTTGCAAAAAAAACAAATTTTCTAACCCGAATACCTTTTCAACCTGATGGTATTAACCTTTGATAAATTTAGATTATTTGAACTTATAGTTTGAAATATCTAAGGACTACGACATTTGGTTGAAAACATATATGGGATTAGAAAATCAGAGTTTGTGGCAAAGACTTAATTCCCTTGTTAGAACTTTGTTGTTAACAAATAGAAAAATTGGGTTATCACTGTAGACGCCTAAATCGACCGAGAATGGTTAAATACTTGGTTAAAATTAGTTCATTCAATCTGGTGGGAAGATTCAAGGATAACAAAACAAGGAAAGATTTTCATAAAAATCCTTGTTTCTAAAATCCTTGAAATGTAGAGGATAAAGAAGAGAATTATATAAAGTTTTCATAAAAAGAACTAGGTCTGGAGTAGTCTAGAGGTCTAGGAGTATATACAGGAGAGAGATGAGGATTCTCCCATTCATGAAGTTCTGGAATCCAAACCTAAATATCCGGCCTTTTTCTAGCAGAAATAAAAAATATCCTTCCTCCCCCCCCCCCCATAATAAAGATATTTTAAGAATATTGATTTAATATTTTAATCAATTGTAATTGCTAAAAATGGACAGTGGCGGAACCCAAATTTCCAATTATCTAAATCATGAAAAATATTAATAGAAATCTCTCCAGCTTGCTGGACTAAATAAATTTACATTTAATATTAGTAAATAATCTAAATATTGTTTTAATCTTTTAGTCAGTTATTTGATGGTGTGGGAAAAATTCGAGGGCTAACATTGGTGCTAAAACTAAACAATACAGTGGCAACCAGAAAACTCTGGAATGATTATTGTCTTAGTTCTTTCTTTTAATTCTGAATTCTGTTTAAAATATCTAAAGTCTAGGACATTGGATATAGGGATTTATAGAAAATCAGAGTTTGTGGCAAAGACTCAATTTTATTGCAATGGTTATAAGTGATATATTTTTGAAAAAAAACTGTCTATCCTATTCTCTAAATTTTTATTGATTGTATAATTGTATAGAATTGATTTTAAAAAAATCTAAATGTACGGTAAATAATACTATCAGACCTCAGTGTCATATTCAAACTTTAATCCCATCAATTAAACATTACTTTGAATGTTGACAAATAAAGTTGAACATGAACACGAGATGAGAACTTTTAAATAGACGTAATCAGTTAAACTCATGACAACTCGTCGGCAGATTAACCTATCTTTGATTGGTCAAAACTTGACTAAGAATCTCTCTGTTCAAGGAGAGAATGTGTTTAACTCATTCCATCCAATCAAAAGTTATCACCTTTAGCGTCTGATAGATTTTTGAAATAAAAGTTTATAAATAGATTTAACCAGTGCTTTAAAGGAAACCTAAACGATAAGGGTAACTAGAAATTGCGTATTCAGTCCCTTTAACCAAGGAATGATTCCTACCTGAAGATCGGAATCTGATTGGCTCTCTGCCTCCCCCTTGATCGCCTGGATTAACTCTGCAGTAGCTTGAGCTAATATTCTAAAATCAAAAAGTTATTATTAAAAATAGAACGAAAATTGTGATTTTTTCAAGCAAACTAAATATTTTCTAGCTGTTTTAATATTAAAAAATAGTTACCTGGCTTGTCTGACCATTTCCCCCGAATCATTGCTAGCGATGAGATCTCCCGAGGCGATCATGATTGACTCCATGATGTCGGGGATCTTGTCAGGACCCCCGTCCTTCACGTGGTTCAACAGCTCGTGAAGTGCCTTGGTTACATCAGTAGCAGCTCCACCAAGCTCAATCAAGCTTCCATCATCCCTGGGATAAAAATTAATTAAAAACAGTTTTTTTAGGAATCTCAGACAGTTAAAAATTTTAAAAGATATTCTAATTATATAGAGCCTTCGATGTACGTTTAATCCAAATTGAAAAATTGTATTCTAAAATTTTCTAAAAACTGGGGTTGTACCTGCAGACATCTCTACAGGTTGACACGCAGCCTTCAACTGATTTTGCCACGTCACGGGCAGCCTCTATCAGCTGATCCTGGCATAGAGGATCAGAGATAGTTGGAGCTACAACCTGAAAAGAAAAACTAAAATAGTTTTTTTTCAAAAAATATGATTACGCCCCTAAACCCCAAATTTGTCTTACTCTGTATCTTTGCAACCTGAAGTTGGAAACCTTTGATATTTTAAACTTTGATTGTGTGAACTTTAAATGCAGCGGAATTCAGAGTTAGAATTGTCTAAGGGTACATCATTGCAGAAATATGGGGATTAGAAAATTAAAGTTTGAGAGGAGTTATCAGTTTCTTTCTGTAACGTTTTATCCAAAGAGAATAGAATATATATTAGAGGGAAATTTAGACAATCTCTCGGTATGAATTTTTTCAGTCCCTTTTAGTCTGAAAGAGAGTTCAAAGTGTACAAATCATGTAAATGTTCACAAATTATACGCAGTAGAGTACATTAATACAGTATGTTCCCTAGACTATCCATTTCAATGTCGATTTTTTTAAAGCTGTTAAATAAACTTTATAAAATGAATTAGGTGAATAAAAAACATCAATTGACTTATAGTTATAACTGAAAATCATCATTTGTAAAGTGAAAGGCATAGAGTCTATGTGAAATAATCATTGGTCAATTCTGAAACCAGCCTATTTCATAATTTGGTTTTCTTTTAATGTTAATTTTAGATTTTATATAAAATGATGTTCCAGGGCCCAAAAGGTTATATATAGCACAAATATGTGAAGTACACCTGCAGTATGGAAACAGTACAACAAAAGGCCGTTTTACACTTTTTTCTAGTAAATTCCACTCTAACATATATTCTATTCTCTTTGGTTTTATCCCCAAACTTCAAACTTAGCGTGATACATTTCGGAACTAGGAATGTGTAATGGATCTGAATTTACTTTGAGCATGGGATGCAACCTCGCGTGCTCAATTTCGTTTAAGAATAACAACTAATAACAACTTGACTTGTGTCCTATGTCTAGTTCTACAATAGTTCACAGTAGAATTCTACTTAGAACCCACCCATTCAATTCACCTAGCAGACATATATGGAAGTAGAACATTAGAATGACATTTTTTATCCCATATTGTAAACTGCAAGATTAAAGGGACTGTTCACGTCGTAAGAAGAAATTCTCGTTTTTCTATATTAAAGAGATAAAATCTGTCAATTTTCTTTCTAGTCACTGTTGCATTAATCCTCCGTTAAATTTAAAATTGTAATTTTTTGGTCGAAAACAACAATAATATCCTAAAATATTTTGCTCAGAGAAAGGTTTCTAGGTACCCCTTTGAATTAAATATAGAAAAAGAAGCACTTAATATAATCGCGACAGCTCCTTAACCAGCTTGTATTGGCATCAGTTTGTGTTTTGCAAAGAAGTGCAATAAGAGACTTATTTTTTTCTATTTATATGATATTACTCACCTTAGCACAGGCGACCAGCTGGCTTGTAGCTAGCGCACACTGAGTAGCGGCGCCAATTACCTAAAGAAAAAAGTTCTGAATGATAAAAATAGATAATCAAATGGAAATTTTTACATAATTTAACATTACAGACTTTGTATCTTTATAACGCCTCCAGTTTCTAATCTAATATTTACCCTGTTCTGTGTATACTGGTCCTCACACTTGCTCGCCACATTTTTCGCCTTTAAGACGAGAGCTGCAGTATTGTTCGCGACGGTTTTCGCCAGACCTAACAGTAGATCCTGTCGCTCCCTGATCAAATAAATCAATTAGGGAATAATTCAATCAAATATAAATTAATTAGAGAATAATTCAATCAAATATAAATCAATTAGAGAATAATTCAATCAAATAAACCAATTAGAGAATAATTCAATCAAATAAACCAATTAGAGAATAATTCAATCAAATAAACCAATTAGAGAATAATTCAATCAAAGGAATTGAGTTTTTGCCAGAAACTTTGATTTTCTAATACTTACATCTTTGCAACTTGATATTTCAAACTATAATTCCTGTTAGATCGAATAATTCAAGTTTGAAATATGTGTGAAGCACACCAGGTAGCAAAGATATAAGGATTATAAAATTGAGTTTGTTGCAAAGACTCAATTCACATGTCCGGTTTCGTCAATTTCCATTCTTTTTCATTAAAACAGATAAATGTTTTTCAAAATATAAATAACATGATTTCCCTGGTTTGAAAAACGAGTTTTAATTCTCATGTTTTGTGTGACACTCTGTATACGAGTTTTAAATGTTTTGTGTTCAATGAAACTAAATCCAAGCTGTAGGGTTCTCTTCAATAAATTTGTCTTCTTGATAATTATAATTATTTGAAGTTTATTAATTATATAATGTTAAGATCGTGTTTGACAAGGGGCAGGGTCTAGTTCAAGGCAGCTGGGTTGCCTATCTGCATGACTGCCTTTATGTCTGTTTTAATCCTAGAAGAATGGTTTAGAATGGTTGGGATAAGCCAGACCTCGTGAGATATGGATCTCAAGCTTCTTAAACTAGAGATGGGAGGAGGGGAGAGGGAGGGGTGAAGGGGGATTAAGGGAGTGTGGAGGTAGTAAGTGGGGGAGGGGGGATGGGGAATAAACTGGTATTTGGAAGGGAATGATAGAAGGGTTAGAAATGGAGAATTGGAAAGTTTGACCGGGGTCTCAACCCCCTAATTACAGGGTGAAAAAAATACCTGTCAACGACCTCCTCCTCTCCTATTGTGTAGAGCACCCTGTAACTCGCTTCTCCAACTCGGCTCGCGGCACTCAGCAAGGTTTGACGAGGCTAAAAATAATATTATAAAACAAAAATTTCAAATTTTCGGATTGGGAATGGGGTAACTAGGGTGGATATTATCTAAAAGAGGGGGGTTGGGAAGGGGGTAACTAGGGTGGATATTATCTAAAAGAGGGGGGTTGGGAAGGGGGTAACTAGGGTGGATATTATCTAAAAGAGGGGGGTTGGGAAGGGGGTAACTAGGGTGGATATTATCTAAAAGAGGGGGGTTGGGAAGGGGGTAACTAGGGTGGATATTATCTAAAAGAGGGGGGTTGGGAAGGGGGTAACTAGGGTGGATATTATCTAANAGACATTCACCAAAGGGGAAAGTGGATGAAGGGACAGAAAATAGATTCAAATAGGAAACAACAAAAGAACATTTATTGGAAAAAATTAGAGAATTCATAAAAAAAGGAAGAAAAAAGAAATGAGAGCCAAAGTGTAAAAATTGAAATAGTAACTATTAAAAACTCGGATTAAAAGTTTTTTTGTTCATTATAGCTTTTAACGTTAAATGGAAATGGTTTGCAGTATTTTGGGAAATTCGATAAGCAAGTAATGCAGAATTGAAGGCCATTTCCTGAAAAACGAAATAAGGTTAAATAAATACCTCGTTTGTCTGCGGCTCTGCGGCTCGGAGCATCTCTGAGAATGCCCCGCACAGGCTTCTTGCGGCTCCCATGAGGTCATCCCCCTCGGTTCCTTTGTCGTCCATCAATGCTGCCAACATCTTCACCTCCCTAGGGCAGATCAGGTATGATAAAAAGATCCGGACAGATATAAGTATTTTGCACTTATTTTTAAGATCGGGTCGACTTTGAGGTTTTGTCACGCTTGGCCTTTGAATTTTACATACTTTGTCATCTTTGTTATTTATACCTTTTTGTCGTAAATTTAAGAAAACAAACACCTTTGTTTTTAATTTTAGTTTCTATGGAGTAATTGGCAAATACTGATAAATTTTTGTGCAAGAAAATATGCACATTTTGTTTGACTTGTGCTAACACCACTGCAGTTTTTATTTTAAACATTAATTTATCAAATACAGTTTTGATTAATTTATTTTGGGCCCCTATATTAATTCAAAGGTTTACGTTTTGTAAAGAGCAAACAGTTAATTAACTTTAAAATCATAATATGCTTTGTAAAAACCTGCCAAAATAGATATTTTTTAAGCTTATTCTTAGCTTTTAAAAATACTAAATTAAGCTTGACTAACTCGAATCTCTACCCAGCCAATGATCATACCCGCGGTGTATTGTTTACCTGGCCATGTCAGGTAGATTGGTAGATATTGTGTTGACCGCTGCGCCCACAGCATTGTGGTCAGTCCGGTCACCTTGACCGGTCAATGTAACCTGACAAATATAAAAAAGTATTAAAGACACCAAAAAGTTGTTCGTACATATAATTACATACAAAGTTGAATATTAAAAATAAATAATTGTATTTTAATATTGTCTAATATTAAAAAAAGTAAAATTACCATCTGCGCTGTTGCCGCGTTCATTGCTGAAACTTGTGAGTGTACAGCCTGCTGATTAGTGTTCCATTGGGTCTCCTTCCATCTACAAATTGATTAAAGGTGTTTAAACTAGATAAAACCAACAATAATAATAATAATAATAATAATAATATTGATAATAATAAAAATGATAATAATAATAATAATAATAATAATAATATCCCTAATAATAATAATAATAATAATAATAATAATAATAATAATAATAATAATAATAATAATAATAATAATAATAATAATAATAATAATAATAATAATAATAATAATAATAATAATAATAATAATAATAATAATAATAATAATAATAATAATAATAATAATAATAATAATAATAATAATAATAATAATAATAATAATAATAATAATAATAATAATAATAATAATAATAATAATAATAATAATAATAATAATAATAATAATAATAATAATAATAATAATAATAATAATAATAATAATAATAATAATAATAATAATAATAATAATAATAATAATAATAATAATAATAATAATAATNATAGATATATAGATAGATAGATAGATAGATAGATAGATAGATATATAGATAGATAGATAGATAGAATAGAAACATTGATATTAGATAGATTACCTTCTGTAGTTTGAACCGAATAGTATTGATCTTGATAATCGCCGAAATCCAGCGTGAAAACATTTGGTGCCGCAGCCCATCGCCGAACCGTCGTCAACGGCCATGTCTTCAAAATCGTCTTCGTCTTTTCATCCAACCTGAAGAAGAAATATATGACTCTAGTTGTTGTTTCTTTAAATTTCAGAATTAAATCCAACGTACCTTAAAACACTGTCTTTAGTGACACCTAGCAGCCTGGGAACCAACTTCGCTCTGCCCTTTTGTTTTTCCTAAAATGAAAAAAAAAATAATCATTATTATTTTAATACTTCTGCACATTTTAAACTTTTATTAGTGAACATTTTTAGTAATATATTGGAAACGCTCATCTCCTCTTTTTGTCTCATAACTCTTCGAATTTGTGAGATATGTAAAAAATTTAATTTGCGGGGATATCCTTCCCTTTATCAGGGCTATAAAACAACCAGAGGAATTCAACACAAACTGAGGGGAATATTCACCAGATATTCACCAGACATTCACCAGATATTCACCAGATATTCACCAGATATTCACCAGATATTCACCAGACATTCACCAGATATTCACCAGATATTCACCAGACATTCACCAGATATTCACCAGACATTCACCAGACATTCACCAGATATTCACCAGATATTCACCAGATATTCACCAGATATTCACCAGATATTCACCAGACATTCACCAGACATTCACCAGATATTTACCAGATATTCACCAGATATTCACCAGATATTCACCAGATATTTACCAGACATTCACCAGATATTCACTATTTTCTCATTATTCCAACTATCTAGATATTTTATTATCTAACTATCGTCTAGTGTCTATATATCTATCTATCTGTCCATATATCTATCTATCTGTCTATATATCTTTCTTTCTGTCTATATATCTATCTATCTGTCTATATCTATCTATCTGTCTATCTGTCTATCTGTCTATCTATCTATCTATCTATCTATCTATCTATCTATCTATCTATTTATCTATCTATCTATCTATCTATCTATCTATCTATCTATCTATCTATCTATCTAGTACTAGAAGTATCTATCCTCCCCCTTCTATACCCTTGCCAACACTTTATACAGAAGCCCAGTGATACCACTACACCAGGTTCCCTGCAACAAGGCCAGACAAACAAACTCTTTTCAGAAAACTTATTCTTTTAATGGGGGGGGGGGTTGAATGAACTACTTAGACTTAGTTGAACCACTTCGCTTCAACTAATGGGTTGAAAGCGTAATTATAAATGACCCTATATGCAAAGATACCGCTGTGAATCGGACAATGTCATCTATGTATGGAGACCCACTTGAAATTATGCTTACAGTCCCTTTAAGTCTTATCCCTACTCCCAGAGATACTAAAGATGAAGGAAATAGAAGAGAGTTTGAAAGAGAAAAGATGATCCATGTACTTCTCCCTAGTATATATATTCAACATTTGTGTGAACATTAGGAGACATCAGAACAATGTTAGTCCGGTAATAATAATAAACATCAATCAAACTAATCGATCCATCCCGATAGACCCTTCCATCCTACTTTATCATTATTTTCTACTAAAACCCTTTTATGTAGCCCAATATTTAAATGATATTGTTTCTACATCTTACATTCAGAAAAGCTATTACGTAAAATGAAATAATGCATTATTTCATTCATGTTATTAACTAGAACGGATATTGTTAAGGTTTGTTATGAACTAGAACAGATATTGTTAAGGTTTGTTACGTACTAAAACGGATATTGCTAAGGTTTGTTATGAACTAGAACGAATATTGTTAAGATTTGTTATAAACTAAAATGGATATTGCTAAGGTTTGTTATCAACGGATATTGCTAATATTTGTCGGTGTGAATATAATGTATTGTAAAGTAAGCGAATATGTTTAAATCGTGAGGTTTGTCTCCACTGTGAATTGAGA
>NW_019396953.1:87321-95414 GCF_000591075.1 Eurytemora carolleeae | reverse complement strand
GGGAAGATTCCCCCTCAAAATGATGCCAGAATTTATGGACCATGGAGAATTTTTTCTTCATCATTTATCTCAGTTATTCGTGCTGGTTCTAGGTTTTTCAATAATCTATTCAATGAATCAATAAATAAACTGAGAGTCCATCAATTCAAAATTTAAATTCAGAAAGTATAGATTTTTGCATCAACTTGGCTGTACACTTGACACTGTACACAGAGCTCAATGATCCATGTAAGATATCCCGTGGCCGAGGCCTATAAAAATATTTATGGTTCGCCATAAAATCATGGATTTGTGTATATTTTCATAATTCCGTCGTGCAGTAGAGAGAACGCTTTGTAAGGAATTAGCAGAAAATAAATTATTTTAGTTAAGTCATTATTATATCGCATATAGTCCTATAATCCCTAGTAGAAATTTGTTAAAAAACATTTATTTTAAACTTAATCGTTTCCCTTTTTCCTCTTTGGTCAATACGTTTTCAACCTCGCATCTTTTCAAACCAATTTTTTTCTGAAGAGCTATTTATAAAACAAAACATTTGAAAAGTTTTATATTCAACAATTTTGCTTTTCTGACTCAATTGGTGTAAAACTGGCGGAGATATTAGGTCACAAAGTTGCACATCATATTGATTTAAACATATCTATCAATGGAAAGTTGCACATCATATTGAGTTAAACATATCTATCAATGGAAAGTTGCACATCATATTGAGTTAAACATATCTATCAATGGAAAGTTGCACATCATATTGAGGTAAACATATCTATGATGCTGGCCGGATCATTACAAAGGGGTGGTAATTTAGCTTTCTCGTTTAGCAACCTGCTGGCGTTATCTATAGCCTCCTGTCCCGCGCTTATTGTGCTCACAAGTGCGCGCTGCGGCTCGGATAATAGATTATGCACCTCGGGATATTGAGCCTAAATAAAACCTTCTTAATTTAACATTAAATGTTGCAAAACTAAATTTTTTATTGTTTTTAAAATTATTTAATAAATTTAATAATTTAAAAATCAATTTTGATAAAAAATCTACCGTTATCTCTACACTCCAAGCTGCAGCGTGAAAAAATAAAGGAAATTAATTTTACGGCAAAATAAGTGAAAAACGGCGCTTTTGACGGTAAACCTACCCCTGGATCAAAACCGCCGCCGTTATGCATGCCGTTACTCATAGAAACGGCAGTACCGCTGGCATGTACACTAGTCACCACCTTCTCCCCTGTAATAAAGTGTTAAAACTAAAAAAACTAAAATACATTTTTAAAAGCAAGTACAATTTTTTTGGGACATTAAAAAGTACACAAAAAATATTTAAACTCGAAAAATAAATGTAAATAAAGATGCAAGTTTTTGATAATTTACTTGTATAAGTATTAGAAAAATAATACAAACTATACAAGATAGTGAGAGTTATAATGAGAATAATAACAATGAAAAAGCATAAAAAGATTTAAAGCAAGATTTGTTAAGCGTACCGCCAGAGTTTCTAAGCAAGCCAGGTTTGGCGAGAGAGTCTGTTTTGGCCTTCTTGAGGTTGGCCGGGAGTCCATGAATCTCAATGGCCCGGCCAGGAGATATGAAGGACTCCTCCAGCACCTCCTCCTCGTTACCGTCCTCGCCAAACCTCTCCTTACGCTGCCGACGCTTCAGGATGATGTCGATGTAGCCAGCGATCAGGGCAGAGATCTGTTCTCCTGCAGATAGATAGATAGATAGATAGATAGATAGATAGATAGATAGATAGATAGATAGATAGATAGATAGATAGATAGATAGATAGATAGATAGATATACAGAACACATTGAGTTATGAGCTTTAAAAACTATTTTTTAACATTTTCTTTCAAAAATCTTCTTTTTATTCGAATAGAAAAGTTCTCTTGAAAGGACTGTAAGTGTACTTTCAAGTGACCTTCCGTGCAAAATTGGCAATGTCCGATTCACAACGATACTCTTAAAAACCTTTATCTGATCAATAATATGGAAGATATTGTCATTTCTAAATTAAATTCCGATAATTCCTATATGTGTTACTGCAAATAGCAATGCACAAGTTACTGTTGTAGTAAAACCATAATTGATAAAAAAAAAGTTTTAAAAATGCTAAACATTAATTTCTCAGTCATACATGATAAGACAAAGCTTGTTGTGAATCCTTGCATGGGAGTTTTACAGATTATGAAACTGATGAAGACGACCTACCTTAACCAGGAAGAAATGAACTCCGAATGTATCCAGGCTCCTGGCTAGCTTGACGTACTTGTATTTAGCATCTATCTCTGAGATACCGACCAGGGTTCGGTGCTCTCCGAATATCCTCTTCTCAACGTTCTTAGTCTTCATGAAGGACAAGGGAAGAAATTCTTTCAAACTAAAAAAAAATTAAAATATGCAAACAAAAATTGTCAAAAAATCTATGTCATATAACTCTTTAACAAAAAAAAACTCAAACCTAGACTAATGAATTTTTTGCACAAATTAAATAATTTAATTATTTATTTCTAAAGTTGAAGTAAAAGTTTTGCTTGGATTAATTGTAAATATTCAACTTAGGAATTGATTTATTGATCTTACAGTAAAACCAGTTTAGAATAACAAAAACAAACAATACCATTTTTAGTTAAAAATATGCAAAGGGTTAAAAAATCCTCAGAAATAAAGTTAAATAATTCCTGTTTCAATGAAAAAAAAAACAATAATGTGTTGCAAAAATAAAAGTAAAATGAAGGACAAATGATTGAATGACAGCGGAAAAATAGGTTGTTTTGTTTTTCCTTGAAAAACATTGATTTCAGATATTGTCATGAATAATTTGAAATAAATTCTGGACAATAAAAACCGATCGAGAATCGTACTTTACAAAAGTTTTAACATTCTTTTTATTAGATAAATTTATCAATACCATCCCTTTGAGTTAAACATATCTATCAATGGAAAGTTGCACATCATATTCCCCCCCCCCCCCACTCTACCTCACAAAACACCTTTCATGCACACTTAGGATACATTTAAAATTTCAAAGAAACCTCTCAATTTACACATACCCTTTCCAAATCCATTCTTGATGTTTTTTCTTTAAACCACTCCATTTTTTCTATTTTTCTTTAAACCACTCCATTTTTTTTTCATTTTTCATACTACTTTCCTTCCATATATTTATCCTATATTTGAATTCTTTAAATTACTTAAAATGTTTCGTTAAAATTCTTACTTTTGCATGTGTAACCCAAAAAGTGTGATATTTTATTGAAGTCTATCTTGATTGCATCTCTACCACTATATGTTTTCAAAAATAAACTGATTTAAAGGATAAAATAACTCGCTCAACTTCTAATTTTCTAATCTCTATATTGTTTAAACCTGATGATATTTCAAACTTTGACTATTTTTTCTCTAGCAGAATACAAATAATCTACGAATGCAGACTGAAAAGATATAGCAATAAGAAAACTTGAGTTTGGGCCACGCAGATTTAGCAGTTTGTTTCCTTGTCCAAGCAAGCAGAGACTTTCGATCCCAAGTTGACCATTTTTTGCCTTTTCTCATTCATATTTCTTTTGTCAACGGATGCGTTTAAATGAAATAAAATTTAAAGGCTGTTGAAATCGTAGACAAAACGCGATTGTATACAAATTTATTAGTTTAGGGTGGAGCGAGGAATCGGTTTTATTGTCTAAAATCTATTTCTTTATGTTGAACCCTGTAAATGTTGTCCTGTAAAAGTAAACTACTTACTCTGCGAGCATCCCAGGTTTATGTTTGTCATCTTTATGATCTCCAAACTGTATCTGAACCTAGACAAAACATACCAATCAGGAAACTCAGAAATATATTTTTTCAAATGCAATGTTTGTTTAAACTTGTTTAAAACGAAACATTTATCTTTTCTGTAATTATGGAGTTATTTCAAATTAAATTTTAGACAATATTTGTTTTTAAAGTTAGGTCCCTTTATTCGAGATCTGTGACCAGTCCCTTTCAGTTGTACCTGGTAGGCTGCGAAGGTGATTGCCTTCTCTATCTCTACAGGATGGGTTCCTTCTAGGATCTGTTCTTTAGCTTGTTCATATAGCAGATTCAACTGGACTGGGTCCCTAAAATATATACAATACAATACTGCTCATACAGCAGATTCAGCTGGACTAGGTCCCTACAATATATACAATACAATACTGCTCATACAGCAGGTTCAGTTGGACTGGGTCCCTATAATATATACAATACAATACTGCTCATACAGCAGATTCAGCTGGAGGTCCCTACAATATATACAATACAATACTGCTCATACAGTAGATACAGCTGGACTGGGTCCCTACTCCCTACAATATATACAATATAACACTGTTCATACAACAGATTCAGCTGGACTGGGTCCCTACAACACATATAACACTTACAAAATCAGGTTTATTTTAAGTACGGGGTTACCCATAAAGAATATGAATGAAAAGACGACCTGAAACTCTTAAAATATGAGGATTTCAAGGTTAATTTAAACCTTCTGCATTGAATATTGTGTCAAAAAAGTGATAAACCAAAAACAGTGGAATATTTTTATGGAAAGAAATGGAACGAATAAAAAATGTTATCTCCTATCCTGGACAAATTCCTGAGTACGCCTCTGAATAAAATATATGTAAACCCACCTTGCGTCTACGTTTGCGTCGCTGTAGAAATATTTCCGTTTGAGTAAAAGTATTTCTGTTTCTTCTATCCCTTGTTCTCGTAGGGTCTTGCTGTGATCTACCCAGGGAACTAAACATACATATTATTATTATTATAATTCTTGCATTTCTTATATCATTATATCTTTTTAATTCTGTGGCTTTGTATCTCTACATCTCTGTATCCCTAAATTCTCCGTTACTCTAAATCTATGTTTCTTTAAATCTCTGTACCTCTAAATCTCTGTATCTCTAAATCTCTGTATCTCTAAATCTCTGTATTTCTATATCTCTGTATCTCTAAATCTCTTTATCTCTAAATCTCTGTATCTCTAAATCTCTGTATTTCTAAATTCGTTGTATCTCTAAATATATCAATCTCTAAATCTCTGTATTTTCTCTGTATTTCTGTAGGTTTTTCTGTATGTCTGTATTTCTGTAGGGGTGTATGTAAGTGTGTGTCTATATGTCTGTATCTCTGTATGTCTGTGTGTATATCTGTGTAATCTCTGTATCTCAGTAACAGTATTAGTTTCGTTCTATTTACCAATCTATCCTTAACATTAAAAGCAACTAAACAGATAGA
This sequence comes from Eurytemora carolleeae, assembly GCF_000591075.1. Taxonomy (NCBI): domain Eukaryota; kingdom Metazoa; phylum Arthropoda; class Copepoda; order Calanoida; family Temoridae; genus Eurytemora; species Eurytemora carolleeae. The sequence continues at coordinate 90,156 of NW_019396953.1, read as the reverse complement.
TAGACAGACATTAAATAGATAGATGTACAGACATTAGACAGGTAGATGTACAGACATTAGATTGATAGATGTACAGACATTAGATAAATATTAGATAGATAGAAAGATAGACAGACATTAGATAGGTAGATGTATCGATATTTGATAGATAGATACAATAGATAGATAAATGTACAGACATTAGATAGGTAAATAGATAGACATTAGATAGATATTAGATAGATAGAAAGATAGAAAGAGATGTAGATAGATAGATAGATGATTTGAAAATTGTGCTTTTAACTTGAGTACTACTTTAATTGTACTTTTTCAGTAATATCCAATTTTTTCCAACGAGTAAGGTAAGATTAAACAAATGCCTTTAATTCAATGTATCAATGTATCTTTCAACATTTTTAAAATACATCAATTTACATTTTTAAAAGCCACAAATGGTTTAAAATACAACTCATTTAACTCTAAACTTCCTAACTTAATTTTTTTTTTAATTAAAATTTAGGACAGCGAGATAAAAAGAAAAGGAATTGAGTCTTTGCCACAAACTCAAACGTTCTTATTCCTATATCTTTGCAACCTGACGGGCGAACCTTTGATATTTCAAACTTAGATTATTTGATCCAACGGAATTCATAGTTATCTATCTATGCTCTACGATATTGGATTGGCAAAGATATTGAAATTAGAAAATCAGAATTTGTGGCAAAGACTTAATTCCTTTGTTGGTAAAATTCGGATTAACAAGTTTTGACAATAGTTTTGAATTTACATCATCCGAACCAGTCTTAATTTTCACAATTTCAACAAGATGTATAAAAACTTCAAAAATCATTCATTGGCAAAAAGTATTATAAACTTTTTAAATCTTGAATAGCAAAACTTCTAGTTTTGTAATATTTTTAAAAACTTTAAGTATTGAAAAAAAAGTTGAAAAAAAATTGAAAGATTGACGGAAAAGAGGTTCTGATCCTTGAAGATAGGAATATATATATATAGATAGATAGATAGATAGGTCTTTACATTAAATCCAGAAAATTGGGATAAAATAGTTTTCGGGTCAAATTCCCCCTGGCAGGAATATTCCCCTGGATAGAACCCGGAAATATTACCCTCTAAAGATGGTTTTCCCCCACCTCATGGATGCTCAAGAGATTGAGACAAACTGAACCATTTCCCGAGATTTTAGTGTGGAGGGGGAAAATATTTCCCGGTCCCTCCTCAAGAGGGGGAAACTAGTCCCAGCCGCGGGAGAAAGCAGATTCAAGCTTTCTTATTGAATCCCCGACCCCTAGCGAAGGTTGGGGAAATAGTATTCTTGGGTTTAAAGTACAAATTTTCACCATTTGGGTTAAAATCTTCAAATAGGATTTAGATTGTTATTTTGGTGTTTTTTACTCAGGAAAAAATATAAACAGGGGGATGGGGTTCAATAATTAACAGAGTCGAGATAAAAAAACAAACAATTAAACTTACTTCCGTCCTCTGTGTGTAGATTTCTTCTCATGGTGGCCATCTTGGAATCCACAACGGGTTCATTATCATCTCCCTTTTTCCTTCGAAGTGTGAGGGTTCCTCCCAGGGTTCTCGTCTTGTTGTTCGGAGTCTGGTTCTCCTGATCCTCATCCTTCCTCTCCTGGGCCTAGAACAACATTGAATTTAAGGGACTGTTTAAGTATTTCAAAGCGACCCTCAATTCAAAAAAGATTCACAACGAAACACTTTATTTGACTAAAAATAAGGGAGATATCAACGCTTTTGTCTTGAAAATTTGATCCAAATTCTCTCTTGCATTAATCTACAATACACCTTTAAAGAGAGCCTCAATTGTATATAATCAATTTTCGAATAGAAATCTCTCTTATTTTTACGTAGACAAAGCTTATACGGGTACCGTTGTGTATCGTAGAAAACATCCTATAAATGCAGGGTGTCTTGACAAAAAGTGTGCGATCCTTTTAACAGTTTTATCCTGGCTCCATCAGCATCAACTTGGTCCAGTTTTGTCTTTTATTCAAAATCAAATATTTTTTTAATCTAAAATCTTTCAGTAAGAAAATCTAAAAATTTACATTTTTTGGGTTAAAAAGTTGAAAGTGGGTAAAAAAGTGGCTAATAAAACAGGACATCTGAATCACGATAGTTTTATTGTCTTTTAAAATTCTGTCTTTGATCATTTAACTTATTTCTTTGTTTCTGATCACTAATGAGCATGCGCATGATCATTTAAGATTATAAATGATCATCAATTTTTTTATTACTCACCAGACTGTATTCATCGTGGTTTGTGATACCAATCTTAGTGCAGATTATCACCATCAGGTTTGCAACAACCTAAAATAATATTATTTTTCAAGTTGCAAAAATAAACGTTAAAAATCAATATTTTTCTTTTCAAATATTTTTGACTTTGTAATAAAAATCAATATTTCGGCCAGTCGAATAAATATAGAATTCAAATAATCGGCGGTCATGACGAGAAAATACCTGAGAATCGTCAACGCTGATTGATCTTAAACTTTTGTCTTGAAGACGGACTTTGAGAACTCTTATCTTCCTCCTGTAATCCAGGGTGTCCTAAATACATGGGATATTATCCTCCTGTATTCCCAGGGTGTCCTAAATACATGGGATATTATGGATATGGGCCGGGATCCCATAAACCCAGTCTTTCAATTAGTGCCCACTTCTAACACCCAGAAATGGGCCAAGTGTTAGTTTTGGAACAAATGTCCCCTGAAATAAACAAAACAAAAATTAATTAAAAAAAAGTATCAGCCAATCAGCCAATATCAGCCAATAAGGCAAAGCAAATGTAAGCCCCCCCCTTGAGTTAAACAT